>NC_050594.1:7318618-7618618 GCF_013368585.1 Megalops cyprinoides | reverse complement strand
TGGCAACAGTGAGGTGAAATGCACAGCAGATAAATGAGACTGGCTGTAGGCAACATGTATTAGCGCTGACAAATGGTAACCATGATAGCCATGCTCATTTTGTATTTTAGTCATTTGTGAACCTCAAAACCATATCACTGTGCATAGTTTTGATTTTGGGCTGTCGTGTAGTGAGCCCACCATTGTTTGCATTATTAAGTACAGAGCATAGCACTCTGTTAAACAAATTTTAGACTTATTATTTTTCAGAAACCCTGTCTCTGGACTGAGAGTCCTGCATACACTGTGTGTTGCTCTGTGCTGTACTAGGAATGTTGATTATTGATATTTTTCTACTGAAGCCTGAGTCTAAATGTGTGTCGTGTTGTATTACTGCCATGTGGCTTCCGTTGCTCTTGGGTTTTTCTGTTCACTCCGTTTATTAGGAGAATATATGATGCTGTGTTTCCTTTTTTTCTAAGCTCCACCGCCTCAATAGCGAAATTAATAATGCGCTTAAGGATAATAGTAACACATGCAACCAACACTAAACCATCACAATGTTTTTATCATGCCAGCAGAAAGCTAGAGATTCCCCAGAGATGCGGCCTTTGCACCTGGCCGGCTCATGTGGGCTGGACAACATGTCAGGGCAGGGCCAGCTTCCCCAGGGGTCCTGGGATCAGGAACCAGATGAACAGAGGCACGCTGGTGCCCTCAGTCAAATGCAATCTGCTCCTTTTAGCTTCACCTTCATGTACAGTATGTCCCTGGCACAAGGAATGGAGCAGCACACGCTCTCAGCTGTGAGAAGTTTAGTTCAGCCTCACGTGGGATGCCACCTGCTAACTGAACCATACACAATGTTCTTGGAAGAATTTAAGAAGTGAAGAGGCAGCTCTGGGCCTGTATTCATTAAGTGTCTTGGAGTCAGAAATAGGTCCTAAGTGCTTGAAAATTCTGAGAGTGACGTCAATGTGGTCCTACTGTTATTCCTAAGAGCAAAGAGTATTTTTTTTTTTTATTATTAAGACTTAAAAATACTACTTTCTTGCACAGTATTCAGGAGTCCTCAGGAGCTGTCCGAACCCATCAGGAGATGCTGACAGGCGGCTACACTGAGGCATTGTCCATGCATTTTCCGGTAGATGAAATATGGTTTGAATACATTTGACAACACAGGGCTATTAAAAAGGTATCAGTTAGATAAAGGGGGTGTTTTATTTGCCGCTGACCTCCCAAGAGTTGTTGTCACTCCATCTACAGAGGGAGCATCAGCACTTATTGCTGAAATAAAAGTTTGTGTTTCTTAGCAACGGAGAAAAAGCTTTTATTTGAACACAGTCTATAAGGGATACCCCCAAAAGCCACAGCTGGTGACTCCATTCCCCTAAACTCTTGCAGCTGAACATCTCGAGCACGACAGCTAGCGACATGCCAAACATTCATGTTGCATTTCAGTCTTTTTAGCAACATATAGTAATGTATGAAACCTATTCATAACAAAAACAATATTTAACATATCAATTATGTCATCTATAGGGCATGTAAAATCTATGGAGACTTGTTGAAAGAGGACGTTTCATGTCATCCACAAATAAATATGGCCACAGGCCTGAAAAAACAAGCTGCATAATAACAGCTTGGAAAATTATGCACAATATATGTGTGCTGCAGACTCACTTTGGCATATGTGGGATTTCCAGCCTATTATTCTCAAAGGAAATTGGGAATTAAGGAAATATTAACGATAATGAAGAGATAAAACAACACTCTTGACAAACATGTTATTTGCCTGATTATTAACCAAAACAATTTCGAATAAATATTTTTGTTGCTTTCAAGTTGACAAAGAATGGAACCCATCTATGATCATTTTCTGGAATTTATTCCCATTTCTGAACATTTGATAATGTTCACAGATTGCAGCACTATGACAACACTACTGCTTTCAACAGGTGCATTTATTGGACATTTTCTCAATATATGGGACAAACTCAAAAATTTCATCACTACCATTCTTTTGTAGCATGACATGCTACGAAGCACTTCACATAGTAAAACATAGTAAAAATGAACTGATATACACATAGGACGGGGTCTTACTCCCAGCAGAGAGTAGGAGTAGGAAGCATCATAAATAATCCCATAGCCTACTCTCAGGCAGGACTTTCTTTACCCCTATAAGTGCTTTTAGCAGGACTCTTAGGAGTAATCCTCAGATGCTTGATAAATACTGGTACAGGATATCTTATGAATCTTAAATGACACCCAGATCCTTTCAGCACCATTAGACAGGACGGTGTTGGTCTTCAGATTATCTGATGAGGTGATAGGTGTATTGGCAGCCTGTTCCTCAGAAGGGGTTAGTTGTATGGTAAGTGGTAGTGGTAAGTATGGTAGCAAAAAAAGCTACCACACTTGGGTCTTCATCATTTGCGAGCCCGTCAATGCAAGAACAAACCTATCTGGAGAACCATCAACATCGTCCAAAACTGCAGGAAATCCTCATGATGGGGAAAAAAGGAAGGTCATGGGAGACTGAGGATTCATTATCAACAAAGCGGGCAGAGTTACCACATGCCATTGGTGACTCACAGATTCAGTCTCATCATAGTGTGTTCATAGTGACAGCAAAATCTTTGATTAGCTCATATGCGTCCATGATTGACACTCCCCAAAGCTATGTTCATTACGGGGTTCTTGAAGCTTCACTGTAACATCACCAGGTGTAATCTGTCTGTTGAAACAGCAGCTGCTCAGGTTGATGAGAGATTACCACTTGGGCAGGAAATAGATCCAGCTTGTTGTGTTAGATTCCCTTAAGGAGGAAGGCACATGTATGACTTAGCTGTGGACATCCTTGTTTTCATCCTTGTGACAGCAAGGCAGTGCATAAATTTCCATGGAAAAAAACAGTCAGCATGGGATTTTGCTCAGTGGCCATCAAATGACTTTTTCCGAATCTGTTGGTTTCTGTGGAGAATCCATTCAGATCAGGGAGCCAGCTTGGACAATGGTTTGCTTGGACAACAAGAGCTTGCTACTGTATGAATGGCAGTCTCAGCAATCCCGTAGATGGAAAACAGAAGCACAGAAAAGTGTATTAGACTGCTAAAACATACAATTAGAACACTGCCCACAAATCAAAAGCCAGAGGGCTGTGCATGCCTGAAACGAAAGAATTCCCACAGTTCTACTTGATGTTTGATCCAGATTCTGGAACTTGCAATTGATACTAAGTGCTTTGAGAGACAAAGACCTTGTCAGTGCCCATGAGTTTGTCAACTGTGTGAGAAGGGATGGCCTGGAGTCATCCCCTTAGAGAGTATGAACAGAATGTGTGATTCACATCTATGACAATAGATTCCTAGGGTCTCCATTTGAGGTAGAGGATTTGAGGAGTGTTGCTTGGCAACTGTTTTTATCAAGGCAAGACAGGTGGGATTCATTATCTAATAATGCCGTGTCTGGGTAGCTTCCGGCTGGTGCATATGATGTATGGCACAACACTAACGGTGTAGAAACTGTACATAAGAATCAACTGCTTACTGGGAACTTCTTACCTGAATGACCCACTGAATGGGATGACTGGAACGACAAAGGGTGTCTCGGGTGATTTGTGTTACATTACATTGCATCACATTATTATCATTTAGCAGATGGTCTTATCCAGAGTGACTTACATAGACTACAGTTTTTACATGTAATCCATTTATACAGATGGATGTTGATTGAGTACCTTGCCCAAGGGTACAGCAGCAGTGCCCAGGTGCGAAATCAAAGCAGCAGCCTTTCTGTTACAAGCCCTGTTCCTTACCACTATGCTACACTGCTGCCCTATGTTCATCAAGAATTGCTGGTCCCCAGTGCTGATGGACATGATGATGTTAGTTTTGCACCAGGGAAGATAGATGATATGATGACCATCAGTCGTGACTGTCCTTTACTGTCCTCTGCTGAACCCTTGACTGTGTGGTGCAATGCTAACTAGTTATCCCCACTCTCAACTCTGCCCCGCCCCCCCACCCCCACCCCCACCCACACACACACACACACACACACACACACACACACACACACACACACACACACACACCCACACACACACACACACACACACACCCACACCCACACACACACACACACACACACACACACACACACACACACACACACACTCACACACACACACACACACACACACCCACACACACACACACACACACACCCACACACACACACCCACACACACACACACACACACACACACACACACACACACACACCCACACACACACACACACACACACACACACCCACACACACACACATACACACACACACCCACACACACACACACACACACACACACACACACACACACACACACACACACACACTCACACACACACACACACACACACACACACACACACACACACACACACCCACACACACACACACACACACACCCACACACACACACCCACACACACACACACACACACACACACACACACACACACACACACACACACACACACACACACACACACCCACACACACACACACACACATACACACACACACACATACACACACACACCCACACACACACACACACACACACACACACACACACACACACACACTCACACACACACACACACACACACACACACACACACACACACACCCACACACACACACACACACTCTCTCACACATTTCTATGGACAAAGTGTGCACTCAGCTTGTAGAGTCAAGGTTGAAGGTTTATTTCCTGGGTACCCTTGAGAAAGGTTCTGAACTTCTATAAATGGATTACGTGTAAAAACACAAGCTGTGTAAATTGCTTTGGATAAGGGCAACTGCTAAGAAATATGAAATCTGTCCTATTCAATACTCATACTGTTAGTGTATTTTGTAATGCTTCAGATACCTGTATCACACACAAAGCTGATTATATCATTTTTCATTTCTGTTTAAAAGTGTCTTCAAGTCGTTGAGTCAGAAACTTCATGGTAATTTCCCAAGGGGATTTCTCTTAGCCATCTGTTAAGGCCCATTTTGACATGGAGAATTCATTTTATTCTGTGCACGTATTGCTGAGTTATCCAGGTGTGAATGTGCTTAAATCAAAAGTGCTAATTTACTCTACTGCCAGTTGTGCTTAAATGTTGCCTTTAAATGGGATGCGGTGCTTTTTTTTTTTCGTTTTCCTGCTATAACAATGGAATGTGACATTGTTCTCAACTTGTTGCAAAATAGAAACTCAAAAAGTAGAACAACACTTTATTACACTTAGTGCAATCAGAAATTGTGCTGACAAAGATTGTGAATAGGGAAAATGATTTCAAATACCTCTACACTGAAACTTACAGCTGCGGTTACCATAAAGTTATTGCTCAAAGATTTGTCACTGATTGAATTTTGCTGACAAACCTGATGCATTATACAGTAATTTAAAAAAGTCAATAACGTAAATGTAAGTGTATGAGTATGGCTACGCCTTACCTCTGATCATTCCCCTCCTCTGATCACTACTAGGGCACAGCTCTTCCCTGTCCGTTATCAGACCTTGCGCACCAGCACAAACTCTCCATTCACGACCTCTGGTCCTCTGCCAGTTCTTGCCCTGCATGGCCCATATCCACAGCTTACTTTCTTTTCTTCACTAGCCTCTCACGAGTGCAGGAGAATGTGCAAATTGCCACCATCACATCTACCTCTATGTGTCTGTGGACCATTCTACCCGTATGCAGTATATTACAAATAAGCAGGTGACCAAGATGAGTGTGTCAAGTTTGGTTAGCTGATTGGAGGAAGTTAGAGCAGGTCTGAATGGAAAATGCTCCAGAATGAGCAAACCTTTCCCCGCACTGCAAATACAGACTTCATTCATGGTTTAGTAGTTTTCCAAACAGCCAATCCAAGAGAGCGTCTTGGATTGTAAAATGGAAAACTAGCTGTATTGATCTTGTATGCTATTCAAGTTCACATTATTATGACACCGAGTTGAGTGGAAGATGCTCTTAATGTCTTTGGTTTACTGATGTCTATAAAATGGCTCATAACAGAAGTTCGATTGTTTGCTCACTACGGTGTCTTTTTGATTGTTCATTTATTGTGATTTAAGAATTTCAGGTAGAATTGCGCCCAAGAACCATTTTGTAAGTTTCTTCAGCCTTTTCTTCAAATTTGCAAGATTAATTCAAACCAATATTTCTGTCCAATGATTTTACACTTGCCAGTATCAGTTTGTTAGTGAATCATGTTCTAAAGCCATAATTTTATATGCTATACAAATTACTTTAGCAGCTAAGGGTATGCAGTATGTGTTATTTCTTGTAAGCTTTTAAGGGTTGCAGGAAGAAAAGCAAGATGTGTGAAAACGTCAAAAATTTTGACATTATGAATTTAACGCCATTGTTAGACTGCAGTTGGGTGTAATTAAAAGCTGAACCTTTGTTTGATGAGATCGTGACCTGTCATTCGGAAATTCACACATTCACACGCAGGAGAAAAATGTTGCGATTGCAAATTGCCTTTGTTTTAGCCACGTTTTGAATTCAGCTGTAAAACTGTCATACTCACAACACCTTTCATAACCTCTGGAAAATGAAATTCCAAAACATGAGATCCTTAATGGAGAGAAGTCTTTTTTTCCATGTAAACCTGGAGCGTATTATGTAGCATTATGTCCTGCTGAGCTGCATTCCTTCTGAGGTGGATGGGCTGGCGTCATTTAGTGTTGTGAAATCCAGATGGATGTGCATAGGCAAACTGTGCGACACTTGCAGACCATGGTTATTAATGTTTCTTTAGTATATCATATTTAATAAACTTTTTAAAATCTCTTATTATGCAGATTGTGAAGTGGTTTAGTTACAGTCATCTCAGTCACTTGGTGACTAAGTATGGTATGGGATCAGTATGTGGGATAAATCTTAACGGGGATGATAGATTATCTATGATGTGTTTAAAAGTGGATACATGAAATGTAATGGTTTTAACCACCTTGGAAATGGTCACTTTTGTAACACATGTCTCTCTTAAAAAAAATACTCAGACTGATCTGGAATCAGTTTTTACAAAGTTATAAATGCTTTTTCATTTTAAATGATTCCATCTTAGCTGGGAGTTTGAATTATACAGTAGGGAATGTTTTAAAGTTACATTGCTCAATATTAATAAAAAATATCATTAAAAGGACACTAATATAACAATGTGCGGCAACATATAGTGGATATGCAGTGATGCATAAATTAAAATTATATTCATGAAAAGTCTTCTGTGGAATTCAGAATGTCACTTGTGAGTTCTTATTCATAAATACATGCAATGTGGTTTTAAAATGATTGATTTCAGAGCAAACGCATCACTTAATTCTTTCTATGAATTCAAACTAGATTTTAAACAATGGTTATTCAACAATAAAAGATGTACTTTAGTCATTACTCTACAATAATGTGTGGAAATTGGCAGATGATGCAGGGCTTTTTGCTGTAGAGAAATTCAATTAAGTTTGTCTGTCTTTCTCCTTTCGCTCAAGGGCAAATGAGCTACAATATTCTACAAATTTGTTTTCTTTGTAAGTAGAGTATTGAACTTTTTATTGCATACAGAGCTATACCAAATATTGAACAAAGTGAACTAAACTGCTGCCTTATTCACAGTTGTGGTTTTGATACAACTTTATGAAAATCAGTACAGGCTTGTTTTCAATGCGCTCTGCTATATCTACTCTAATTACATTTTTTCCAAGAATGTCCCAGTTCAGGGGTTTCACTAGATGCACGGTGGGCTTGAAAGTTAAGAAAATTAACTGACATGAACAGAAACCATTCAAATGATTTTGGTAAATGTTTATGAAGAACATAAAAAATGCATAACAATTATAAGAACATTCCATTCAGCTCATATACTGTACTGTATACCTTATCATTTTGGCTTAAGTCTAGACTCTAACATGCATCTAGCACTCATTAAGCTGGGTTTTGAATAGTCCAAGGGTCTCCACTTTCAGCACAATTCCTGTTTAGATATTCCATGATATCCGTGGGACAGAATATCTTTAACTAATTTCCCAGAATGTCTTCTTGTTCTGACAGATAACACATCTTTAAATAGCTTCTGTAATTCACAAAATACAGTAGTCTTCATCACTTGCATAGAGGATACCTTTGACCAGTGTTTTTGCCCTTCCCTGTGCTTTTTCAAGAGCTTCTTGTCTAGATCCAGATATACTCAATCAAGTGTTAAGCTCAAGTCTTGTCCACACTGCACATACTCTAAATGAGTATCTCCCATAAAATATTCCTGCTTTTTATTGCCCACATGCTGAACTTTACAATTGGTTAAATTTAGTTCAGTGCAGTTTACTGCAAGTGCTAGGTTCTGTCTGAACCTTCTTAAATTAACGAATGCCTTGATGGTTTCCTTCATGATGAATTTTATGTCATCTTGCCAATGCGACTGTTGCCACTTATGTGCTTATGTTAATAAGGAAGAGCAGACGTCCCCGCTCCAATCCATGGAAGACTCCACTTCCCACAATCCATTGCTCAAAAACAAACACAACGCTGGAAGTATCTGATTATGGTTTGTGTCAATTTCTCCTCCCATCTACAGTGATCCCCCGGTGGCCTCAGTCCAACAGTCCCTGGCTTTCCTTCCTTCATAAATATTTCTGTAGTTTCCCTGGCCAATCCTCTCTCTCCATGCTCACTAGAGTGTTGCCAGATGTGGAAAAAATGGAGGTCAATTGATGCCATGTTATCGTAACTGTTTCTCACCTTTGTCTCTGAAATATTTATTCTTCTTTTCTGTTATAATCTAGTTGACTTTGTGCTGTAGAAATCTTTTTTCTTGCTTTATCGTAAGGATGGTTTCTGGAGATTAGACCACACCTGCAACTTCTCAAAAGAAATCTTGCTGTACTGAGAGACGTGGTACAGCTTCAACCTCTGAGTACTGAATGATGGATACAGTCTACTAACAGTCACGCAATTCATATCACTTGAAATATGTAATTTAGCTCTTTTGAACGATCGTCCATCTGGCTGTGTGTATAAACTCACTCAGTATAAATGACTCCTTTTTAAACTGCATGCCTTCTTCATTTTAATGTGATTTGTCTCGCACATCATCCAGAGTATAACAGTGCATCACTGATGAGCAAATTCAGAGCACAGCATGTCATTAGCAAATCAAGGCGGGCCGGTGTAAAAAAAAGGCAGCGCGCCACCTTTCTAAAATGAGTTTTAGAAATGAATTGCTGGGAAATAAAGCGAACTGCTAGCAGGCTGAGTTTCAGAGATAAATCAGGATGCACAATAGTTCTAAATGTGGAGCCAGTTTTTTTTTTGTTTTTGAAGGGAAGGTCCTGAGGAGTTCACATCAGGAACGTTCGCTTTACCCTTCACGATGACTGGTAATCCCCGATTTGGACCCTGTCCATGGACCGGGAACAGGGGCTGAATTTGCTGACCCAATCATGTGTTAAGTGGTTAGAGTCTGAGGCAGTGCCGGCTGCCAGGAGCCAAGCTCTAGCAGTGCATAAAATCAGCTGTTTGCTGCGCTGAGATGGACCTCGATGTGCCCGGTTTAATGTGAGAGCTAAAGGGAGGGAGAGGTACGCTCAGCACTATAATCTGCAAAGGCTTCGGACGCAAGCCTACATTCACTGAAAATTCAGTGCGGTGCACTCCACAATGACACCAGCGTTTCTGAGTGCTGCTGTTTAAAAACAAGTTGCTCGTTTACACACTGTAACCCCGCTTTTTTTCTTTTCTGTTCATTACATTGGTGTGATTCTAAATTACCTCAAATTATGTGAATATCTTACAGCCTGGTCTTATGCTATAACATTAACATAATGTTTACATAATATTATCCATCACCCCCATGGTCCACCCTCCCAGAGGCCCATGCACTCTCCAGCATGTGTGGCCAGCAAGTGCCATCTCTGACCTTTCCAATGCATTCCTTTATGGAACCTGTGCATACATACTATTGATGTCAGACAGTCAACAAGTGCCCTCCAAAATTCCTGCCTACCACCTGATGCAGAACTAGAATCTGACTGGTTCTAGCTGGCATGTAGGCCTTAAGTGAGATAACCATATATTTCAAGCTGTGTTGCAAGGGCCAAAGCAGCAGATTTAGTCATTGTTCTCATCTATACATTCAGCTAAACTTTTTTTTTTTCATTGTAACATCTTTACATTTGCATTTACCCATCAATACCTTTAGTTTGGGGTTTTGTTCTTAAGATATTTTGTATATTTTTGTAAAAATAACCTTAGTCAAGCATATGGCCTGGGAGCTTATAATAGTCAGGAACTATAACTATTTTTGTGAAAATATGTAAAATTATTGAATGTATTTATAATTGATTGGATATAATAGTGCATATGATATTTATAATAGATCACATATATCATATAATTTTTATAATAGATCATAGTATCATGATATATTTTTCAAAATTTTCAGAATCTATGTGGAGTGGAACTGTGGGTAGTGTTGCTTCCTCTAAGCTCCCAGATGGTGTTTTTGAATCTCCAGTCTGATATCACAGCTGAGCATCTAACAGGAGATTTTTGTCCAATGTCAACATGTTGACATTTGCAGTTGTTTCACATGTCAATAAATTGACGTTATGAAGAAGGAGGGCCAGATTAAAACACACGGTTTGGGAGTTTTGAGCCAACAGTGCTAGTTATTATTACCTTACTATGCCCTCCACATGCATGCTACTAATTAATAACTGCATAATATATTTAAGAATAATAGAATAAGAACAAGAATTGTGATTGCAATTGTACTGAGATAATTGTAAAATGATCTCTGGTATAATAATGTATAATACTAAAGATATGAGTTATTGCGTAATCACAGGAAACATTTGTCTCCATCTAATAATGCCAGAATATGTGTGGAGCGGAGCAGTGAAGAGTGCTTATTGTCTCATGGAGCTGACATATTTTTTGTAACATAAATTAAGGAAAAATAAACGATGCAGATTTTATACAGCCTGGCTGAATGTTTACACCTGGGTATACAGCGGGTTTCCAGTCCTGTTTGTGTAGTAGGTTCATTGATATAACATTTAACCCGGTGTAGGGCGTTGTTAAAAAATCAGGGTGGTGTGGGGGTCTTTTCTGCCACTCATAACTGTTGCCACAGAGACACTGTGATTCTTGAGCCATTGAACTGAAGTCAGGCGGTGAAGTACATATCGATTGCAGCGCACACAGGGATGGGAAGACTGGGTTATCATGCTTTTTCTGCTGTGGACACCCTTGATCTGTTGAGTTTGTCCAAACAGCCAGCCCAGCAGCCAGTTCGCTCTCTCTTTTTTCTGCTCTACATACATTTTCTGTGTTTATGTCTGAGCTATACAGCAACAGAACGAGGATGGCATCACTCATTTAGAGGCATTAAGTAGCTTCAAACACATTGTTTGATCATGTATTGAGTTGCTGTTTGTTTTTAAAATGTATTTCCGTTTTTAGGTCTATCATATCTTATGTGGTGTCTGTTTATATTGACCGACATCTGCATTCTTGGAATACTTTTCCACCCTATTGTCTGTCACCGATTTTTGTCTGTCTGTTGTGTCTGTTAGTACCTCTCTGCTGGATCTACCTCTCTGCCTGTACATATAATATTCATCTACATTATGGTGTGTCTCTAAATGGCATTTGAAGCCATTATGAGTGAAGGAGATCGGTGTGCGTTTGGTGATGTCTGGGCCGGTGTCAATCTCAGGCCGATCGGTGTGTGTTTGGTGATGCTTGGGCCTGTGTCAATCTCTCCACAGCAATGAATGTCACACAGTCTTTTTCAAGGGATCTGGTTTCGCACCCCCCCTGCGGGGCAGAGCAGATGACACAGCAGCCTCCAGGCAGAGAGGACCCCGCCCTCAGATCACCCGTGCCGCTGCCGGCCACGCCCCAGAGCTCCTTCCTGCTGCAGCTGCGGAACAGCTCCCACTGCCTGTATCTTTCAACTCCTTGCAGAGCTCATTGCAGGACAGTTTATTTCTGCCTGGGGATGTCGTATTGCAGTCAGCGGGAAGCGCTGCACACAGCTGGGGAAGGGCACCTGGGCATGGGTTCAATGGGCAGCAGCGTAGCACGGCGGTTAAGGAGAAGGCTTTGTGATCCAAAGGTTGGCAGTTCGATTTGCCAGAGGGGCACTGCTGTTTTACTTTTGGGGCGAGGTACTTAACCTGAATTTGCCTCTGCAGCTACACAGCTTTATAACGGGATAACATGTAGAAACTGTTAGCTGTGAAAGTCAGTCTGGATGGGATTGTCTGCTAGGCAAATGTAATGCAATGCCATGCATCTCCACAGAAGCACGTACCTGTGCAGGGCATGCCCGGTCCTGCTCTTTTTTTGGGGTTCATGTCAGGTGAATGGGATGGTGAGTCTGAGGAATGGATGCAGCATGTGTCCATGCACTGTCAGGCGTTAAGTAGGAGCTCATTACTCTGCACGAAGCAAGGTGCAATGCTTCAGACATGAACACCATCTCAACAGGGTTGTGCACCCAAGGAGTCATCGGTAAGCGCTGTGATCTCCGTCTTCGCCGCATTGTGGGCCAGACTCGTGTCTCATGGCTCTGCGTCTCACAGCGCAAAGTGACCGGTGCTCCTCCCTGTGTTGACGGTGCAGTCTGTTGGTAACATCGTGCTAGAGCAGATTGAACTGTGACTCATCGCTAAACCCGTTTTGCACATTTGGACGGTTTGCCATCGGAATGTGTTTGTGCCCAGGCGTGACGCGTTGCCCTGACAGCTGTTGCCGAGCGCTAAGACGGCACATGTAGAGTAATGGAACCTCTCGCGTCACTGTATGTGAGCTGCCACATGACGACAGTGAGGTGTAGGTGTCTCTGGGGTAGTTTGGGATGCAGGGGCTATGTCTATCCTGGATATGCCCGCAGTGGCCTAATGAGATACGCTGATCTTGCACTTGGGTGGTGACACGTGGCTTAACTGGGCGTCTGTAATGAGTTGAAGCAGTCTAAAATACATACTGGACTGTGACATTCCTGGCTTCAGCCTCCCGATGGACTTTCCCCTACCATCTTAGTGCTGTAGTGCCATTTTGTTTCAGCCATAATTAGAGCAGGTTTTCCTAGGCTTTTTGTCCTTGCTGTAACAGTTGCAAAAGCACTTTAAAATCACCAGTCACATCCACATTTGACACCTTATGCAGTATGTGTGGCAAATGAGTAAGTGACCAGGATGGGTTTTCTCAAGTCTTTATAATCAAGTGAAAAAAAAATATTTTTCTGATAAATTGTGAATGTATACTCCCTCTGGAAATTAAACCCCATTGTGCCTTGAAGGAGCCATCTTTAATAATTTCCCTTTTTTTTGAACAAACAGCCATACCAATCTGTAACAAGCTACCCTGGGATCCTTCAAGACCAAACTTGACACTGTGATAGATTTATCTGAGGTTACATTTATATGACAAGCCAAGATGCCCTTGTCTTTATGCTTTATGCTTTCCCATATGCTTTCTCTTTTACGCGCAAATTTTGTGAATGGATCGTCCTTCTGATATCCTCCCCATTGCCTTGACGCTCGTTCAAAGAATTATTTATCCAAAAATACATCGCCTCCACTTTGATTAATAATCCCTGAAAATATCTGTCAGGTCACTACCAGGCTTTTGGGATCTCTATTGTAATTTGACCATACATCAGTGCATTCTCCTTGAGCGCCTGGGCAATCAGTCTCATTGATTCATCAGGGCACAAACATTTATCTCACAAGCAGATTGGAAACGGCCGCAGAATGTGTAATGCTGCCTAACCCACCCCCCAACCCCCACTTAAGCAGGGAGCAGGGAGGAGCCAATCAGAAAGTGTGACCTCTGCCTGCATCGTAAGCGGTGCTGAAGGTGTGACTGATGGTCTGATGCGTTCGTGAGAACGGGCCGGTCGAACACTCTCCCACATAAGGTAGCTGTGTGTCCATACAATAGGAATTCAAATCCATAACAGATACAGACAAGATACATCCTGGAATCTTACAACCATGAGCCTTAATCCTCAAAAACCATGACAGTATTTTAAGTAGCTAGCACAGTGGTTCCGGGACACTTTTCTGCTTATTAGTCCATGGTCTCGTTATACGGTAGATACAACCTGCATCATATCATGCAAGCATTTAAACATTTGCTGTGAAGGAGGATAGGATTTAGCTTACTCTTCCATGAATACAGCCAACTCGTGAAACTACACAAACTACATCCAACTAACTAGTTACCATTTCCGTTACAGCTAATGTTACTGAATTAGTAGCTAGTTAGTTGGGTAGCTAGGTCAGCTGCGTTTAATGCATTTTCTAGGTCCAGTCACATTGAAGATAACACTTCATTGATAACAAAACCATTGTATCAATACAGTTGCAAACAAAGGAAATGCCTACCAGACAATGCACAGCTGACACAATTGTCCCAGAGCAGAGAACATTTAGGATCACTTTGACAACTAGCCAGCTAGCTTGTCTGTTCACTAGTTCAGACCACGAGCAACCTACTCTCCATTGGTGTCCATGGACAGGTCTTCAGCCAGTTCCTATTGTATGTTATAACACACAGATGCTGCTATAATACTTTGAATGGAGAGTTTAAATGTGGAGGTGTTTTTAAAATTAAAAATATTTTTTTTTATCCTATTGATGTTTTTAACTCATACGATTTTATGAAGAAGTATTGAAAGACTTGATCTCGGATCCAGAACTATTTTATTTTGTCGGAAGTATCTGCTCAGTTTTCATAATTAAAGCAAGGGTCTTGCGACTGCATTCTTCAATGAGGACTAATAGCTCTTTCGGCCGCCCGGCGCTTTTGCAGGGCAGTTTAGATTTATTCACAGCGAGAAACTTTGTACCACCCAATTAAGAGATATGTGGGTGTGCAAGTTAAGTCTCAATCCCCAAAACAGGAATATGTGTAAGTGAGGCACACATAAAAATTCTCAGCTCCCTTATGTTCAAAATAGCCAATATGTCCCTTATTCCCAATGTTATTGACTTGATGAAGTTTCAGTTAAATAAATTTACAAAAGGTTGAAGTTGCAACTGTACGGATATGCTTAGTTATTACAATCTGCCTCAGCAAAGTTTAAACTTTTTCCCCTTTGGTACAGTGGTACACAAAGTGGATGACAATCTTATCTGTTGTCGCTTTTTTAGGAGGAACATTGATGAATTATTCTGTATTCTATCTTGTTTTTGCCCTACAATATGTTACCTACTGCTTATCTCAGATTATGTAATGGAAAGTATCATGGTACATATACGCAAGATGAAGGCTATTATCCCACTAGTCATATGAGCATTGTGATAATGACATCCAGCGGTTGTTGTTTGCATAATGACAGATGTATTTTAGATGTTGAGAGCTCAGAGAGAGGGAGAGTGATTTATGCACATCTCTGTGAATAACAGCATGGGCTTTATTTGCTACACATGATAAATTATAATGGGATGCTGCACATATTGTCACTAGATATCATTTATATTTCCCTAAAAGCTTGTAAACCGAGACCCTGTTTTCTCACCATGATAAATCTGAGCTGAGAAAAAAAAAAAAAACGCACTTAACCAAATGTCCCAGACGACTAACCACTCCAAGCTCTCCACATTAGTATCTCTCTGCTTTACAATTCACAGTGACTGTGACAGCAACTCGTATATTGGGACCGAATATTGCATTTGTGTACATTATGCTTCAGGCTGATTTTCAGTAACACTGGTATTTGTACATGCTAATAGACTGATCTCTCAGGAAAGTACATTTAATTTGGTTTATCGTTTATTGGAACCAGTGCTTTTCTGTTGCATGAAAAGATTTAATTTGTCAGTACGCAGTGGAAATGGAGCTTGTCAGTTGTGCTCTCTCAACAGTGATGTCATTCCCTGAACACGATGAAAGTCGCTGGGTTAATTACTCTGCATGGAGGGCCCTGGTGTTTTTGATGTTCACAGTGAAGGCTCAAAATTATATTTTCTCCCTTCAAAGTAAGTCAGCCATACTCAGGGTTGAGAGAGGCTGAGGTCTCGAGACAGAGGGTTTAGACAAATACACTGGGAGTCAACACTGACACCAACTCAGTAGTTCCTCAGAAGAAAAAACGGTTTACATAGGTCTTCTTGGGGAGGGGTCCTCCCCACCCTTTAACAGTCTTTGGCTAACTTTTCCTGCAGTGTTAACTGTTTAATATGTATTGGGTATTTACTATAAATATGCAACAAATAGATTAACATGTGTAAGTATCTATGTAAATTTTGTATAAGTGCACATGTGGACTTGTGAGCTGTGTGGTCATTTTGAGCACTAAAGAGGTAGCACCCTGAACCATGGGACTTCTATCTTTTTCTTGACCTTTGTCCATCTCCCTCTAGGTCAACCACTTCTCACACCTGCAGGGTAAAAAGAGACTGGAATAAAAACAAACTCCCGTCCCATTCTCACAGCAGCAACCTTATCTATAATGTCCAACCAGTAACACTATTAATTGTCAGCGGCCCCTTACAAATCTGATGCTTAACTCCATCCTCCCCAACAGCTCTCTGTATGTCCTGTGCTATAGGCATTCCTGAACTTTCCATAGTGAGGAGCTCACTCGGGGGAGGGGGGGGGGGGGGGCGAAGAAAGACCAAACTATTACAAAGTGACAAAGAATACAAATAATGTGCTGTTGTGGGATATTCAACAGAACACGTATATGCATGTGAGTCTGTGGGTATATAGGTATATACCAGAACTTCAGTTCAGTGCAACTCTCTTCCCTGTATGTACAGGCGAGGAGGTGGCTGTATTATTCTGATCACCTCATCAGCTCCCTTATTGCCCTGGCAACGACCTTACTCTGTTGGTAAGAGACTGGGTAATATCTCTGCCTAGGTCAAGTGAGGGCCCACTTGCAGGGCCAACTGAATGTTTTTCACGTAAAGAGTTTCTCAGTAATGAGAAGCAGGCAGTAAAAAAGGGCATTTGTGGTTCTGTATATGGCAAATGTGGATTTTCAGTTCAGCACCCTCGTAGTAACATTATTTTACAGTAATTCCCAAAGCCCACCAGCATTGTTCATTGCATGCTTGTAAAAACTGCCAGACCATGTTATAACTGAATCTCACATTTGTAGTTGCTGGATACATAGATCAGTGTTTCACAATCCTACTCCTGGAGCCCCCCTGTCCTGCATATCTTTTATCTATCCTTGCTCCAAACATGCTCTTTATTAAATCAGGTGTGCTCAGCTAATCAAAAGTGCCATGATGAGTCAGGTAGGTAGAACAGGGAAAGATGGAAAACGTGTGGAGCAGGGGGGGCCCCAGGAGCAGGACTGAGAATCAGTGACTTAGATCAAACCAATGCAAATGCTGTTTCTTGACAGGAGGTACTGTAACTGAGCTAAACTTTGTATGATCATACGGAACCAAGTAAAATTCAGCAAAATGCAATAGAACTGCACAGTAAAGATGACCATACACATGGCCAGAGGCTACATGTGTTATTTCAGACACTCAAGTGGTGTATGAATGAGTGGTGTAGAATTTCAGATAAATATCCTGCTGCTATATTAGTAGTTTATTTAAGACATAACTCCCTTTTTTGAAAAGCCCCATTCCTTTCTCTACTAGGCCACTCATGGAAACTTTGATATAGGCCTTGACTGAACTGTGCTGTTTTTTGCAGGCTGAGGTATTTTTCCATTTGAGGTATTTCCTATAGTGTTGTAGTGATTATATCTGTCAGGCAGGGTGACATTGCTTGTAAGAGCTTTGTAGCAGGCCCGGCCATTTAGCAGTGCGATAATGTCGCTCTAGTATGGAGTGGGAGACCAGGGTTCTCTTTCCAAGTAACGGCAATTAATCCCTTTACCTCCTCAAAAAGCCCCACTCAGCACACTGGTGTTAGACGTGGGATGTGTCTATGTGACTATAGAGAACGAGGATCCAATCAGTAAGAGGGGCTGGGCAATGTAACAATCACATGTAGCAGGCAGGGTGAGGTCACCAGTAAGAGCTATGCAGCATGATTTTCAGGCTATGCTATGAGGCCCAGCCTCTTAGCGATGTGGTAATTTCACTGCTTTATGGAGTGGGAGGCCAGGATTTGGTTGCCATCTCTGGCAATTAAGCTCTTTGCCTCTTCAAAAGCCCACTCTCACCACTGTGTTTAAGGTATTACAGCATTTCCAAAAATGCAATTTTGAGAGATAACCCAAAGTGTAAAAGGGCTTGAGTAGGATCTCAAATTCATCCCCACTGTATTACTGGTATTATAATTGTGTCTATTTTTGTCTTGGTGCCGTGTCATGAGTTTTAAGTCTGCCCCAACATCTGAGGATATTGGCAGGCACCCAGATCCTCCTTTGATAATATTGCACAAGCATATGCATAAAGGTTTCTAACTTATCCTGAGCTGTTGGACACAACTCAACACAGCTGAACCATAAGCATTCATCAATTCTTTAAACCCATTCTCTAGACTATAAGATAACACTGTTAGCAGATTTATTTCCATGGTTAATGAGCACAGCTGGTATTTGTCCCCCACCCTGATAATATTTTGAATATTAAACGTCCAAAAGAAGGCACTTTTGCTCTGGTGTGTCTGGCCAGTATGTGAATATCTGGTGCCATATTTGCTCAAAGATCACAGATAACCTGCCCCCCCCAGAAAGGCAATACAATGATACACCAGCTGTCTGGTATTTGACATTCATGTGCAACAGTTGGAATACACTGAGGAAAAAAATAAAACCTAAGAAAAGTGCTTGGTTGGATACACTACTGGTTTTATAAGGTCCACCGACTCTACTTAATGCATAGTAGGCAAATCGTTCCTTTCATTTAACTTTCAAATACTTATTCCTTTAAACTTCAGTCTCCAATTACACAGAAACAATTTCAAGGGTAAGTCAAGTCCAAGGCTGGAATTAGTTTAAAAGAAAAAATGTTATCCTGTAACCTTTCACAGTTTTTCTGCTGACACTGTTTTAAGGGAAGAAGCTTAAGGATAAAACTGTGAGAGCTGTCACTGGTTTAATAACCAGTCGAGTTCAAAACCAGTGAGGGAGGATTTAGGTTGATAATGACATGTTCCCAATTTATTCTCAATGCTTGGTTCAAAAAGAGCATGAATAACACTGGGAAAAAAAAAACGTTTAGTTTTGGGTCCATCTCTGAGGATTGAGATCATAATCTCATTTGCACTTGAAAGAAAGAGTTCTTCAAATAAGCCCTTGCTCATCAAAAATAGGGTAAGGAGGTGTCCCGTCTGCACCAGAGCCTCTGTGATTATTACCCAGGAAGAGGATAACCGCGGAAGTGAAAGGACACGCTTTCCCAAATCCCACCGGCTTTTGCCATGTCATCGTCTTCAAGTGCGCGTGTCTGTTACTGTAATATAATGTATTATTCACTGGTCTAATCTTGCATTCAAATCAGCGGCCCTATTGGGATTCTCAGAGACTTTTACAAACAGTTAATATGGGGAAGTGTGTCAGGAGTGCTTTAAGGGCTCACAGTAACCTTGAGACGGTGTGCTTTGGAAGAAAGGTAGCAACGGAATGCAATACAGGTAAAGATGTTTTACTGTGGGTTCATATACCTCTTATGAAACTTTTTTCCAAAAAAAGGGGCAGACACATCTCAAACTGTAAGGCATTTATGATACAGAAATTTTATACAAGCCTTTATTACATGTCCAAGAACATATTGAAGCTACCAGCTAGTTTGTACCTTGTCTGGCCAACTATTGAAACTTG
This sequence comes from Megalops cyprinoides, assembly GCF_013368585.1. NCBI lineage: Eukaryota > Metazoa > Chordata > Actinopteri > Elopiformes > Megalopidae > Megalops > Megalops cyprinoides. Next base: position 7,598,824 of record NC_050594.1, on the reverse strand, counting down.
ATCATGCTGCACTTCTAGTATTTTTGACTCCTTATGTGACTTTTTGCTTGTGATGTACTCCTCCTTATTGTAAGGCGCTTTGGATAGAAGTGTCTGCCAAATTAATAAATGTAAATGTAAAAACTGCGCTTCACCACTCACAAATTATATTCTTATGACTTCTATTCATCACAACATTAAATTCCCAAACTTTTTTTTTTTTACTGGTTTCAGCAGTAACGTACACACCCAACTACAAGAAGACTCCTCCCCCGGTCCCACCCCGCACCACCTCCAAGCCCCTCATTTCCATAACGGCCCAGAGCAGCACTGAGTCCACCCAGGATGCCTACCACGATGGCCGGCACTCCCAGAGCGGCCTGTGGCCCCAGGACAGCCTCAGCCAGGCCCTCTACAACTCCACCGACAGCCTGGACAGCGCCAAGGCGGTGACGATCGCCATGGAGATGGCGGCGAGCAAACGCCACCCGTCCACGGACAGCCACAGCTCAGTGCTCACCTGCGACAAGGCCGTCTTGGTCTCCAGGGCTGAGGAGTACCTGCAGACCCCACGCTCCTCCATTGGGATCCAGGTAGGCCTCATTGAAACCCCGCCTCCGCTCTTGACGCTGCCCCTACCCCACCCACGTCTTCCCAACCACCTGTCCAACCCCTTCTCACCTCCCAAATCAGCAATCCGTGACTCATCCCATCACAGAATCAAACCTATTAAAGTAGGATTCACCTCATGCCATCTTGGCCTCCTATTGAAGGCTTTGACGCAAATGGGTTGTCTTTTCCCACCTTCCACGTAATGTGCGCAGAAACAATGCCATCTCACTGACCTTTGAGAACGTCAGCCCTGCTGCTGAATAGAACAGGCATCACCACTGCCCTTCCACATCAGACCACTCCATCACTGTCAGGGTTAGCAGCCCCATCTTATCATCACAGTTTGGAAAATTTATTTATGGTAATTTTTACTTCCCTTGTCAGAGCCATTGTTACGTAGGTGTGGAGATTACATTGACTAACTCCGTTTGGTTGCCATCCACACATACTCTCATGTGATGGTTGGATGCTCTTAATCAATTATGCATGAAAGAAACCCCTCTTCCTGTCACTGTAGTGGTGGGAAGAGCTCTTGATTATTTCCTGTCTCTCCCTCTCTATCTCTTTCTCCCCTCTCTCTCTTTCTCTCTCTCTCTCTCCCCCCCGTCTCTCTCTTTCAATGCTGCGTTTGTTTGCTCTGGTTTTGTTGGTGCGTATGCCCTCGTTCGGCCGCTGACGAACCGCCAGCGCATCAGGGGATGATAAATGATGATTTTAAGTGCTTCTGCCAAATGGCGGATCGTAGGTCCCGCGCATGCATACGAAATTGTGTCACCGTCTGCCCAAATCAGCTCTGCGACAGTGGCTTTGATCTACGGCGGCTGCAATCAGCCTGAAAGCGAGAGGCGCGGGAGACCCCTGAAACTGAAATGTATTGTTTTTTTTTTTCTCTCAAATTGACTCCAGTGATGTGTGTATAATGCAGAGCGCTTTGGTTTACCAATGGATTCCTGTGTCAGGGTTTACATTCATCGAAACGCCTGAGAAACACTAAATGGCACCGTGATCCTCAGTGTTTGTGATGGATCTGTATTTACCCTTTCGGGGGGGGGGCTACGGTTCTCAACCTTTTAAATGTCACACCAGATCTCTGTGTCATACAGAAAATTGAGGTTCGCTTCCCATTTTTTTCAACTAGCATTGCCCTAGCAGAATGCGTACTTCAGTAAAAAAAAAAAAAAAAAAAAAAAACAGGCTGCATTAACTGTAAGTACCTTGATTCTAACATTAGTATTATGTAAATTTTGAGGCCACTGAGTGCCACTACTACTAGGATTCAGTCATGTGACTCCAGTTCTCCCACCATTTTGGGGCATTGAAAAGGTCTAACCAGGCCTGGTGAGACAGCCACCTGAAACAACACTGTGTTCAACCACTTTTTTTAAAATCAGGAAAAGAAGCTTCATATTTTAAAAGTAAAAATCCAGAGAAGGATAACAAATTGAGAATGGTGGCAGTGAAGTTAGTTTTATTTAGAGTATCACCTTAGCTTTCTGTAAACATAAGCAAATAATATAACTAGCTGAGGTAGACAACTGGCTACTGGCATTCTGTTTGTATAGCTCGTTAGGGAGTTAAACTCTTGTATGCTAATTGGCTGTAACTTTACAATAGAAATTGCAAGACTTGTTTTCTAGCAAACAGTGGGTAGAAAGTTAGCAATCTCAGTGAGTATTTGTTGACAGATGCATAATAATGCATTGGAAGGTAGCTTTAGCTTGCTAGCCATGATAAATTGTTAAACATTAGCGTTAACATTACCCAGTTAGCAAACTAGTGTACAATCAATTACATTGCTCGAGCCAGCTACAAAAGTTGGGGCTGTGGGCTTTTTGATGAATTATCGCCAATAATTTATCATTGTTTGAATATTGGATTAAAAACACCCAAGACATTTTTAGCCACAAAGACTTTTTCTTTGTCTTTCTTTTCTCCAGCTAAATTCAGGTCACAGGGTTATCAGGTTACTATGGTGACCAAACAAATACAGTATTTATGCAATTTCAAGTATTGAATATTTCAAAGAAAATTGATTTATTTTTAGAAATAGATATAGGCAGGATCAAACATTTGGTTTTAAGGCTTTCTTACATAATGAATAAATGAAAAAAAATAGAAATTGAAGCACATATTAACCTTTAATTCCAGTGTACACTTAGGACCCCTTGATAGCACACTGTTTGAAAACCACCATTCAGTCATCTCAGAAAGGTCTGTAGTCTAGTCATAATTTCCACTACTACATCATAATTGACTTCCAAACCCTCCCATCTACTTTCCCATAGGCTGACCTTTCACCTCTTAGGTCAGAGGGCTACTGTGTACATTTGCTGTGGTCACAAATCATTGGGGCTCCTCACCAGGACCGTGAATGAGGGCCTTTGGCGTGGAGTAATTTGAAATGAACATTTGTCCAATAGTTTACTGGTGGCTAACAAGGGCAGCTGAGTTCAGTCAAGAGATACATGTGGAAAAACACTGTATTGCAAGAATTACTATCACTGCAATAGGTATTACTGCCCCTGCACAGACATTTACACTGTTATTAAACACTGCACTGGTGTGTATATGTATATACACTTAAACTGACATTCCTATTCCTATACGTAAGCTTCCATTCTGGGTATCGTCTTCACATTTTACAACTCTCAATTATTTTTTGCTTGGAAGTAAAACAAAACCAGAGCAGAGAGAGGATTAAAACTGAAAGCCATGCTCAGGGACTCCCGGGTGGCTCAGTTAGGTAATGCACTTATTCTGTACCTGGGTTGGAGCCCGGTTGTCCGTGAGAGGGAGCCCAGAGTTGCAGAACGAATTGGCCTTGTTCCACCCGGCTGAGGGTTGATATTTCAGCAGGATCCCCTTGTCTCCCCACTCTCAGGCACACTGGAATTCTTCAGGTGGCTGTGAGTTGCCCAGATGTTGTCATGGAGATGTTCCTATCCTCCAATTGGTGTCCGCTCCCCTGATGTAGTGTGGTACTTGTAGTGTGAAAAACTTGCATCAGATGCATGCAAGTGAATCGGGTGATTGCATACATGAGCAGGTGTAGTGGCTGCAGTGGTGAGCATAATGTTTGCATCTGCTGATTCTGAAGTCAGGGTAAGTGCTTATAATGGGGTAAAAATAATTTTTAAAAACCCCTGCTTGATCACACAGGAGCTGCTTTTTTACCCCATGGAAATAAATCTTGATCTTGACATCGATCTTTGCACGTTAAACTGCAGGAAAGCACTGTTGAGGGCATTCGTTCTGCATGCTGGATGATTTTGTTCTAACCTTCTAGGCATTGCTTTGAATCAGCATTTGTGTCAACATGGAGCGATCCTCTGATGTAATTACGGTTAATAGGCAGTGAGAAGGGGCTAAGCCTTGCAGCTTCTCCTGCTCATAAAAGGGACATTGTTTTTTTGTTTGTTTGTCTTTTTGGCTTGGTGTTATCCAGGGTGACATACATATCTCATTTTACATTTCATCCATTAATATAACTGGATGTTCATTGAAGTACGTCATCGTTGGGGGCCAATTCCATTTCATTCTGGTCAGCTCAGGGAATGGTTTGAAAATTACCCATAGACATGACAGCAGTCTTCCACCTCTGCTGTTGCAAGCCCAACACCTTCACCCACATCCCACACCTCCACCTTTGGCAACATCTATCTTCTCTGTCATTTACAGTATGTCCATCTATATCTATGTTTTGTAGCAAAGAAGCTCATTTTCGTCTGTGATCCCAGGGCAAGGAAGGCAAAATACATTTGCATCACATAATCTATAAACACATTATACAAAGTACATTAATATTACATCCAAGATAAATGTCACACAGGAAATGTTTAGACTACATGCACTACAGATACATTTATAGAGAAGTGCATCACATTCAGTCCATTTATCATGGGAAATAAGCATGTAATAAACAGGCCCAATGCGTGTACTCCAGGTATGTGTGAGTGAAGGCTTTTTTTTTGGAGGGGGTTCAAACTCCCTTTTTACTAACCTCTCAAAATATATATGTATAAGTTACGTAAACCTCCAAGATCTCTATGAAAAGGCAGTTCTGTGCTGATGCAGTGCTGTCAAAAATAAATCAGACCCTGTTATTTATTTTTAAAGAGCAGTTTACAGGCGTGGAATGTGTGACCCAAGCCGGTATTCAAGTCTCTGGGGAATACCTGGGTCTTTACACCACATTGTCTTTGTTTTTTTTTTTTCCATCAGGTGGAAACAGCCACGGACTCGGAGTCCGAGAGCAAGGGTCTAAGGGAGTACCATTCCGTGGGGATTCAGGTGGAGGACGAGAAACGGTATGTGATAAGTGAACCAAGCCTTTTATCAAGGAGAATGTGGGTTAATACCACAACGTAAGAAGAATGCACTCGGCATGTTTGACGACCTGCATCTATGCTGCATCGTCTGCGATGTTTGTGAAAGTGACGCATTAATTTATTGGCATATTACGCTGTGATAGAGAACAGCAGCATTGCGCTACCTGAGAAATTATGGAGGGAGACAGCCACAGGTGTTTACTGTTGGCAGTTAATACACACGGGTGGCAGGTGGTCACGGATTTTCCCAGGTTTCCTCTGATTTTGTGTCTGTTTGTGCCTGTGTATGCAATCTTTTACGGTTTTTGCTATATTTGTATGTCTGCAGGTATGTGTTTGTGTGTCTGTGGGTGCATACATGTTTCTGTGAATGTGTGGATGGGATGTGTATGAATATGTCTGTGTGCTTAGTGTGCTGATTTGTGCCCATGTGTGTGCATATGTGTGTATGAATCTGCTTGTGTAAAATATTCCTTTGTAATATATTGTCATGCACATGTGCACATGTGTGTATATGCATATGCATATGTGTGTGCATATGTATATATGTGTGTGTCTGTGTGCGCATATGCAAACATGTGCATATGTATAAATTTGTGTGTGTGTGTGTGTGTGTGTGTGTGTGTGTGTGTGTGTGTGCACGCATATATAAACGTATATGTATGTGTGTGCACCCATCAGGCTCGGCCGGTTCAAGCGCTCCAACAGCGTCACAGCGGCGGTGCAGGCCGACCTGGAGCTGGAGCCCGTCCCCATGCAGGACAAGGGCCTGCAGTTCGGCGGCTCCTTCCAGCGGCGCTCGGAGCCCAGCACGCCCACACAGTACGGCGCCGTACGCACCGTGCGTACGCAGGGCCTCTTCAGCTACCGCGAGGACTACCGCACGCCCGCCGAGCCGCCCGGCCCGCAGCAGCGGCCCGAGCCCTGGCTGGCCGAGGCGCCCCCGGAGGCCGCCGAGTCGGGCCGCGTCTCGCCCTGCCGGCGGGACGGCAGCTGGTTCGTGCAGCTGCTCCACGCCGAGACCAAGAGGATGGAGGGCTGGTGCAAGGAGATGGAGCGGGAGGCGGAGGAGAACGACCTGGAGGAGGAGAGTGAGTGCCGACGGGTCTCGGGAAGCAGGGCTTCCCAAGGTTTCAATTCTAAAGGAAGGGCGTGTCCAATGAAGTCCCTCCAGCAGAGCTGTCATGAGCCTCCACTTGATGATACTTTGATTTGGATTTGAAGTCTGTGCAGCCCTGGAATATTTCTTTAAAGCAGTGTCTTATCAGCAGTGATCTGACTTGTTTCAAGTATCATAATTAATATTCTAAAATATTCTCATTATTCTCAATACTCTGTTACTATTCTCAGTAATATTCCATTGATACAGTTTCCCTACCCTAATGGTGGGATTATTAGTTTTAAAAGCACCATTGCTATTGAAATATCGATGTTAAACACTTATTTATGGTATCAGGAAACATATTAATAAATTGCAGCTGAATCCTTTTATACACTTCAGGAAAAAATCCTTTAAAAAGTGCCCATCCATGTTAGCCTAACTTCACAGAATGTAGTATCATTGCAGGTCATGGCTGTTTTGTGAAGCCATTAATGACAGCATATGTGATTTTCTCTCTCTCTCCCTCTCTCTCCCTCTCTCTCTCTCCCCCCCTCTCTCTCTCCCTCTCCCTGTCTCTCTCTCTCTCTCTCTCTCTCCCTCTCTCCCTCTCTCTCTCTCTCTCTCTCTCTCTCTCCCTCTCTCTCTCTCTCTCTCTCCCCCCCCCCTCTCTCTTAGTTCTCGGGAGGATCCGAAGCGCCGTGGGAAGCGCACAGCTCCTTATGTCTCAGAAATTCCAGCAGTTCTACTGGCTCTGTCAGCAGAACCTGGTATGTGTGATGGGGAGAGGGGTCACTTACACACTGAGCAGTGTGTGTGTGTGTGTGTGTGTGTGTGTGTGTGTGTGTGTGTGTGTGTGTGTGCGCGCTGGGGAGAGGGGTCACTCACACCTTACACACTGAGCACTGTGTGTGTGTGTGTGTGTGTGTGTGTGTGTCTTTGCTGTGGAAATATATTGATAATAAACATGGGGAGATGATAAACCATGGGGAGAGGGGTCACTCACACCTCACACTGAGCGTGTGTGTGTGTCGTGTGTGTGTGTGTCCACCCATGTGAGCACAGCTTTGCCAATGTATATCAGTTCACCGATCACTTATAATCACAAAAATCACACTAGCTCATTGTCTGTCAGTTAGTAAATTGTACCTGGTAGAAACCTAGGCTGAATTTCTTTAAAGCAGCTATATATACACCTGTAAAGTAGTTTTTACAGAGTAAAGAAAAATCTAAAGATCAATATTGCCCTTGTCCTCCTGCGAGTAAAGACACAAGAAAAGTTCAAGAAAATTCCTCTCCATTTCTCTGAAATACATGTTGAAATACTGTTGTGTTGAGCCTGTGATTTGAAATGGAACTTTCTTTCATTCAATGTGATTTTTTTCTCTCTCTTTTTGTATGAGCCTATGCCATAAAAATTCATCAGCTGGGAAAAATAATAGGAATTGACTGAACTCATTGATTAATTGATCCGTACTGTGTGTGTCACTTAACTGAAAGCTTGTGGAACATTGCTACAGCCATTCCACCAAGATACAGTATTATCCATTCTAAATCAAGATCTACACCTTAATCAATAATTACATGTTTCAGATTTGTGCTTTTAAAAAGAATCTTTTTTTTTGTCCTGTGTTTTTTTTCTGTTCAACAGAGCCCATGATAACACACTCGCAGTTCACCATAGGTCAAAGATGGCTTCTTCTAATGGTATATGCAGAATGTTTCAGAACACATAGTCAAAAATCACAGACCTATCATGCGAAGAATGAAGATGTGAACCTGTAATTTGAAGAGTGAAGCATTGCTCCACACCAGTCTGATTGATTTTATTGAGCCATGTCGTATCACTTGAGTGATGAATGGTGGGTCAAAAGGTTATACCCTCCACATGTGGCTCAATGCACACCTGGTTTTACAGGTAGGCAGGGCCCAGTGAAGCCTTCACCTGACCCCCACCAAGCATTTCAGGCCCTGGCAATGACTTTTGACTGACCATTCATTGTAATGGCAATATTGCCATCGCAGTACTCCAGCTGCCCCCTTCCTGTTAAATAGAGCTGAATCTGACCACGGCTCTATAAATCGGATCAGTGAGGAACTGTGGGAATTTAATTCTTTACATGTTTCCAACAAGTCCGTCTGGGCTTCAAAGAGCAGATTAATTGTGTTTGCTCACGTGGGGTTAAACGGCCCCCAAAAAAAATAAGAAGTAAGAAAAGAAACAGACCCAGGTTTGTCTCTGATGGACTGAGTCTCATGCTGACAGAGCAGGTCTTTGGCTTTGACGGCATGCTGACACGTGCCAGCATTGGGTCTCCAAGGAAACGCCGTTAGAACAGGCCACCTGCTTCTGAAGGAGTGACAGGTGGCCAATAAGAACAAGAGATATCTGCCGATGCTCTCCGAGGAGCCGGTCGATCAGCATGCGCTAAATGCTCAGCATGATGTTGCTGGGGCCTTATGTTTGTAACACATCCAGTTTTGCCTCTGCTGGGGATTCCCTGAACTTCCTTGAATTGTTAAACTTTTGACCATGACTTCCTGTTTGATCCCATGGTATATGGAAATACCTGTGTCTTTCTCTAACCTATTGTTCGTAGAATGCCCATTTCCATTTGCTTGTCATTTACAGGCTTATGAAGAGATTTGGAGATTTTAAGTTCCTGGTACCTATAGTATTAATGAATCAATTATTAAATTGTAATAGAACAACCTATAGTTTTTCTTCTAATAATAAAAAACGATTTAAACAGATTCTTAGCTATGACTTTACACTATACTGTGGCCCCACCTGGACAATAAAGTACAGGAACGGTGGGATTATTATTGTTAAAAAAACCTAAATATATTGATGATCCTGATGGATGTACCAGGAAACAATCGGTATAATATAAACAGTCTAGGTTTTATCTTATTACTCACCGTCACCTCACATACTGACGTCACAATTTATATAGATAACAAGCATAGGTGTGTCAATAAGAATATTAATAAGTATAACTGCCTTTAGAAAATGCCGATACAGAAGATGTGTCCCATCTTTGTGTAAACCGGTACTTTGACATTTGAGTGATCACAGAATACACTATTTTTCGGTATGTTGACACAGTAGTAAAACGTGTTCTTAGTGCAGGAGAGGAAAGGGACGCACGCAGGAGTGTGTGTAACAATGCAATAACCGCGCGTTTATTTCAGCGACGCGCTCCGCAGCAAATTTCCTGCTCTGCCCGCCTGTTCAGACGGCGTGACGCGTTCCAGATAAACATTCGCCGCAAATAAACCGCCTTCGCTGACGGGAATGGATGGAGAATCTGGATGCTCACATGTGTGACATACATATAATACAAGGTGTCCCAAACAAACGACCAAATTCCTGGAAGGCAGGTTAAAGGACATGGAAGGGTTAGGGACATTCCACCACTACGGCGTCTCCGGTGCTGTGACGGAGTCGCAGAATTACGTTCATTCATGCATCCCTACCTTTTAATTGTTTTTTTTTTACTCTCAGTGTTGCTAGTATGTATTATTCTGAACCCTGTTCGAAACAGGCTGCCTTTTGACATAGAAATTAGCTCAAAGCAGAGCAATTGCTGTTTGTCTTAGGTCACTTATTAAGTTCACCTCCATGCCGCTGTAATTTTGTTGTAAAAGCTGTCTGAATGTTAAACCGACATTGGTTGCATAGCGCATTGTTGTCTTTAAAGAGCCGATGGGGCCATCTAGTGGTGTTAGGAAGAAACACGAAATAACTTTCAAAATGTGATTCCCTGGAGGATTTTGACAGACTATAACGTATATGGTCTCAGTACCAAGGTTATTTTCTGTTTTTCTGGAAGTCTTGGCAAAAAGTCAGGATAAACATTGCCCCTCCTCATGTCAGCATTAAGTATATGGGTCTAATTCTCAAAAACCTACATGCACTAAAATTGAATATCATACAAAATCTAGTTTTGGAGGCTTCCATTTCCCTTAGCTCCAAACACAGAAGCCAAATGTCTCCTTAATGTGGACTGACTTAGGGTATGTAGGTGTAATAGAATGGAATTAAGCAGGACTCCACTTAGTATGTATATTTAGCTGAAGATGTCAATATGTATGCTGGCAGTATGTCACATTCTTGGCATTCAAAGGGAAGTTAATGTAACAGGGAAATTTTACTTACTTTACATAACATTACTGTCATTTAGCAGATGCTCTTATCCAGAGCAATTTACATTGGTTATTTTTTATATGTTATCTATTTATACAGCTGGGTTAAGTAGCTCGTCCAAGGGCACAGCAGAAGTGCCCCAGTGGGGAGTCAAACCATCAACTGTTTGGTTCGTGCCCTGCCACCCCTGAGAAAGGAAGTTTGATCACAGAAGTTGTAATCAGTGATTGTATGTCCCAATAGGACCCCAGTGCCATGCCCCGCCCAACTTCTCAGGACCTCGCTGGATTCTGGGACCTCCTGCAGCTGTCCATCGATGATGTCACAATGAAGTTTGACCAGCTTCAGCAAATCAAGAACAACAACTGGCAGCCCACTGAGAGCCCAGAGAAGAAGGTATGCACCCCAGACACTCACATTCAGTCCTTCCGTTCTTATTAGCTGAGCACGTGGGTCAATCAGACTTGGAACGCTTGCATCCCAAACCTGAGCCTCAATTATCCTGAAGGGCTGGAGTCTCTGCATTCTTTCATTCCGGCCAGTTGCTTTACAATCTCGTTCACGTAATTGTTTCCTTTCTTCACTCCCCTTCCCGCTGCTGAGCTTGTCTGAACTAGAAATGTCTCTGGGTCACTGCCCTCAGATCTGACCACAAAACTTAGGCCTAACCCTTCCCTAAAATCAAAGGCAGGGTGATTCACAAATCTGAAGTGCCACACATATCAAGGAGGCTCTGTTGGTGTGTTTTTGAACGGGAGCAACAATCTTCCTCACATACATTACTGACAGCCTTCTGCAGAAGCATGGCTTAACCTCAGAGTGTTCATCCGGCAGTCTCTCTCTCTCCCTTTGAATCCGAGGTGGAGAAGAAGCTGCCGCCTCCCGTACCAAAGAAGTCCCTGAAGAAGGCCGTGACGCGGGAGAAGTCTCTGGACCTCCCTGACAGGCACCGCCAGGAGGCCCGGCAGCGCCTCATGGCGGCCAAGCGGGCCGCCTCCTTCCGGCAGAACTCGGCCTCGGAGCGAGCGGACAGCATCGAGATCTACATCCCCGAGGCGCAGACCCGTCTTTGAGGGCGGGGGACACGGCAGCTCCTCCCGTCTCGTCCTGTCGATCCCCCCCCCCCCCCCCCCCCCAAACGCCCCCCCACCCTGGCACTTTATCATTTCTCCTGTCTTTTCGCGTAGCTACGGCAACCTTGTGTTTACCGCGAACCACAACAAGCAAGGAATTATTCACTCCCGCTCTCCTCCTGGTAGAATATTCTGACTTCCTCCTTACCCACTACTTCCAGCTACTCCCATTCCTGCTGCACAAATATAAATATATATATATATATATATATATTAATAACTATCTACTGTAGCAGTTAGTTTTTCTTGCCATGGTTAAAAGTTTTTATGGGAAAGGAATGATCATTATCGGAATCCCCATGTTTTAGTCTTAGTAAGTGGGTTCCATCCCTGAAGTGGTAACACAGTCATTTTAGGCCTGGATGGGGGTTTGTCTGTATTTTTGAGCATTTTCAAATGCAATCACAAAGTGCAACTTCCTGAGAAACCCACCAGCAGCAGTGGTCTTTGGCTGACACGTGTGACGTGTCACACGCTCGGTCCAGGGTCCGAGGGAGGGGGGGCGGGGGGGGGGGGGTGTTATGGGGCGTTATTGTGAGGAGTTACAGCTCCATTTCTGAGGCTTAAAATCGGCTCCAACTCAAAACGTTTTTTGTTTGTTTGTTTGTTTTCTTCTTTGTCCTTTTGAACCTCCTTTTGCTCATGATTCCTTTGACGTCGACCGGCTGCGCTCGTTCACTGAAGGGGAAGATCGCACCGCAAGCTCCAGTGCTCCTTTCTGAAAGTGCCAACGTTTCGAAATACCTCAATCGCGCACGGCGCGCCGTAGCTCACAGCTGAGGGTGAAGTCATCCCTTCTGAGTTGACCTCGGGTAATCTCTAGAAGCTCCGGTTTGCATGAAAATGCAGCTTCTCCTGGCACAGGTCATGGAAAACAAAAAAAAAACCCAACCAATCATTGGTTTATTGCAAGGAAATTCAGTCTGAAAAAGATTCAAATCAGTAACCCAACACTGAAAGCAGACAGCTGCTCCCACAATTCTCTGTTTCCTGTGCTGTGTCTCACACATCCTTACCTTTTTTTGAAGCATAAAACATGTGGAATATTGTGCCAACAATTTTAAATCAATTTTAACAGTCCACTGCAGTGAGATATACCCTGTATGAATAATGGGTACAATAATGCATTTTTGCACCTCTGATAATATTCCTGGTGGTATTTCCTACGAGAATTGTACATAATGAAGCTTAGTAGATATTATTACATTTGAATTGTGAGGATGCATATGCAGATTTTAATTTCACCATTGATTTTTACTTTACCTTGATCACAGAGGTCCCTTACGCATTCAGCCTATTACATTTAAATAATATTTATACTTATGTATGAAACCCTTCAAAAGTTGTTTTCAGAATGTCAAACGAAAATTATCAGAGTTGAATTTAGTGTGAACCCTTGAGCTCTTCTGATTGTGGGTATCTGCTTATTTGAGTTAGGCAGCCTTTGTTTTTTACATTAACTCAATTGACCATGAAACAGCTCCATGTCAGAAAAGATGCACATTAAATTTCTTGGTTTTTGAGAAAACAGTGCATTTGTACTGTCAAAATTCTTCACAGGCAATGTCAGTTATTCAGTATTTTTAGGAAAATCGCCCTTAACACTGAAAGGTAATCAAGGGGAAAGTCATGCCATATATGGCCAAGAGGAAGGATAAGTAGGAGTAGGCTTCCTGGTATTTGCTATTCCTGATGTAAGAATAGGAACAGAAATTTGCATGAAAGGTTTCAGCTTGGTGTGCTGAGTGTGTTGGAGGGAGTGATTCTCTCGCCCTTGAATATATGATGCCATTTTTTTTGGTAATGGAAAAAAACAGTAGTATTGCCATGCTGGTTCTGAGTGTGTGATGGAGCTGGAAACCGAAACAGCACTGGTTGGTGAGGTAGTCCTGCCTTGCTGGCTGTAGTGTGCCAGGGCACAGACCCAAAGTATACTGACCCCAAGTCTGGGGCCCCAACACAAGCTTAAGGGGTCAGGCATAAAAGCGAAGTGATAGGCAAAGAACATTGGACAGCGTTGGCGAGAGTCTCAGGCCGAGTGTTTCTGTGTTCCACACAGAACACTCAGTAGAACAGTCTGGAATGGAATCTCAAATGAGGTCAGTGAGCTCTCTAGGTGAACGCTGAACTTGACCCTGTTTGGCTTTAGCTGAGTAATTACCATCACATAGCCAGTTTTTTGTGTTGCTTCATTTATCTGGAGTTGTGGTGCAAAGGTGAAGTTCTTTAACTTAATTTTACTGTTGTCGTCAGGGTCATGTATAGACCTCAACTGGTGGGGTCAACAACCAGAGCCACATTTTTAGTTGGAAAATTTGCTCATCTGGTATATCGATACATCTCTAAATCGTTAACTTGGGAGGAAAACTGAATAAGGAATAAGGAATAATCTTGTGCATGTCAGTGTGGTGAATTGGATTTGTTTATTGATATTCAGTATTCAGTCATATTCAGTCTGCCATATGTTGAGAAAGAGAGGTTGCTTAGTTACATTTCCATGGATACGAGCCATTGTGCGTCCTGTCTAGACAATGGAAGAGACATTGGTGGCCACAGCGGTGCCGTGACACACAGCTGACAGATTAAAATTTGACCAGTTAAAACACAACACTGTTCCATTTTTTTGGAGGCAGACTAGGTTGATCATTAGGATCTATCAGTTCAGAAACAGTGCTTATAAAATGATACTCACTTGACAGTGGCCCTCTGTCTGTTTCAGATGTACTTCGTCTCTCTACGCAGATCCACCATGTCTTCTCCATGTCACCATTTCTGTTTTTAATGAGGGGTTTGTTTTGCCCAACAAAGTTGCACTGCTCTGCATATGTCAGAGTTGGCTATTTAGTTTCTTTTCTGGAGGACTTGATTGTCGTTCCCCACAAGAAATTTGTGAATCTGCTTTAGACGTCCATCTTTATGATCATCGAAAGGGAAAGACAGGGAGCTGCACACTGAGCTCTACTTGTTTGTTGGACTGAGGCCTGTGATCTGTCAGTGATCGCCCCAAGCCGCCATCTTATGGGGCTCAAAAAAAAAACAAAGTCAGCTCACTTCTGGCTATGTATCTTGCTTGCCCGTTTCATTACCGTTTACTCTTTAAGGATCCCTCTCTTTCCACATCATCCTTGCCATTATTATGAAAAATAGCACTTACAAAATGCGTTTCTAGCAATAATACGCACAGGCAGCAAGCTCTGCTCGTGAACTGAAGTGTGATTCGTCTCTTCAGTGTAGTAATAAAGATCAGCCATGCTGCGGTGCACAGGGGTCTGTATCACAGGAAGCTGATTTAATTGGCTGGCATCATTCATCATGCTTATCTGGTTGTGGGCTGCCTGGGGCTGTTAGCTTAAAATGATTCATTATGGTTTCGCAGAATGACGCTACAGTAAAGTGTCAGTGTCCATAGGCTTACAGGTTCAGGTTCAGATGCTGTGATCAGTGACAGAAAGTATGGAATGTTACAGGTTACAGCACCTAGGATGGTGTGCTGTAAAGAGGTTTGGCCTTTCTGTTCTTTTGGTCCCAGCTAGCATGAGCAAAATGATTCACTTCAAATGAAATTCATTTTCATCAGGAGTTTGTCCATTAATATATTTCCTCTGTGTTACTTTACCCATCAAATTTAAATGCTCGTGAAAGTATATCCCCTGCAGTTATAAATAGGTCAAATGTAATTGTAAGTGAACACATTTCAATCCAAAAGAAAACACATCTTTGTATTTTATGCCATCTATGTTTCAAACAATAGACGATTTCAACGCTGTTAGTTCCTCTGTGGGAAAATCATTTTATGGCAAGGGGAGTATCTGAAGCTAACTAAGCACCATCTCTAAAACCTCATGCGACTATCACTGGGTGGGCTGAGAGGTTTCAAAACAGATAAAGGAGTGGATCTGAGATACTTAGTGCCAAAGACAGTTGAGGAAGCACTTTGAAAGCAGAGATTAAAGACGTTGCGCCCTTAAAAGTGGTGTTCAAGGCGGACCATTCTACAGTTACACAAGCATGTATAGTAGTGCTATATTTCTGAGACCTGTGTGTGCTTGCTTTTAGTCTGCACCATATACTTGTTCCCACCTGCCCAATTCTCCAGTCCTCAGAGGTGAAGTTCACCTCCAGCAGGGGGCGACAAACTGCTGCTATTAATGCACTATGCCATATAAAGTCACTGCTCCCATTTAGTGAGGGGTAAACTCAAACAATGAGACATATCACCAAGAGGAGTTGGTAGGTACGGCTTAGTATTTTGTGCCTATGAAATGTCTCCATACTGCCTTCTTTTAACCAGTGTGCTGTCCGGGCACAGTGTCTGATGGGTAAGGTGCTTAAGTATGGCAGTTAACCAAAACATAGACCCATCGGCTAATTACTAATTACAAACCTGGTAGTGTTATTTTAGGCTCATTTTGGAACAAATACAAGAATTGCGTTTGCTCAGAACAGAGGAAAGGGGTTTGTAACAACTAATTATAAAATTCAAGTATAAGCAGTCAATTAGATTTGACCGAAACACAAATACAATTGTAACCATTATATCTGACAGACAATATGTACAATATGTCGATGTTGCAGTGGTTTAGCTGTATTGTATGTAAAAAATTTTAATGATGAGAACTTCTTTTAGTGCCTTAAATTCAAAATCTTAAGACTTAAATTAGGTCTTAAAAGTTTTACAATCAGAATTATTTTCTTAGTTTCAGTGTGATTATTTCAGAAAGAATGTAATCTATTGGCTGACATGTTAACCCACTAAAGACAGAAATGTGTATCTTCTGTTTTAATTGAGCGACTCAAAGGGCTGGGAGAAAAAGTAACTATGTTTGAATAAAGTCTTCAGCTAAGGTTGTAGCTTTTCAATTATTGATTAGTTTATGAAAATGTATATACTAAATTGATATCTAGTAATTTTTTGCAGGGGCCAGTGTTGGGCCTAGGCAAAATACTGAAAATATAATTACAACAGGTTACTGTGCCATATTGTCACAGAAAATGGAGAACAGTGAAATATCAGTATGGAAGTTGCTAGATTTTTAAAGTGATCTATGAATCAGTAAAGTAATGAACAGATTACAAAAAAATTATCTACTTAAAAGAACAGGTCTTCTTAACTGCTATACTACAGAGCAGCATTATATTTGAGTTTGTGTTTTTGCTCAATCTTGTTGGTGACAGCTGTGGTCATGTAGCTTGCCTGTTTTTCAAAATCCTGCAAGATTGACAAGATTGACAATACTTTCACTTTTTCAAAAGAATAGCAAAGATTCCCAGATTTTTTGGAGCTGTTTTGTGTACCGGAATTTGTTTAGGTGAAAAGATATTATCGATAATTGGTATGGTATTACTCTTGTTCTTAGCCAATTTGTTTCAGTGAAGCTTTGTGACAGATTTTTTTTCATTCCCTTAAATGCAGACATGGTTGTTTTTATTATTTATTTATTACTCATGGTAATCAGGTGGATTTTATTCAGATATGTTGAGCAGGGGACTTGATGCAGGTCGTTAGACACAAATTATGTTTACTTTTTGTGGAATTTGATAATATAATAAAGTAAAATAATGAATGGTAAATTCATATTGATATCAAGCTACTGAAAAATGAGTAAACCAACACATTTCAACCCATGTGACTGATAAAGACAGCACAATGGTTGCAAAATTGGTTGCACACTCAAAAATACCACTTATCGGAGCTGGATTTAAGTACTTGGTAAAATCCATTCTTTTACTTTTTTCCCAAAACGTTATAAAATAAACAATATTTGCATTTTTCATTTTAAATCTCAGTTCTTTTGGACAGAAACCTTGCAGTGTAAACTAATTCAAAAATACCAGACTGATAGCTGTTGCTATTCCATGAGAATTTCCATTTTGCATTTCAGATTTCATATAAATGTGTGTGTGTGGGAGAGATAGAGATAGAGAGACAGACAGAGAAAGAAGGAGGAGAAAAACAAGAGAGAAATGTAAAGAGTGCATGACTTTGAATTTCAACCAGATGAGGATTTGAAAGGGGGAAATACACCTAATTCCCCCATTCAATAATAAATGAGATATTGAGTGGCTGCCAAAAGTGATACCAGTGTTATCATTGCCAGTAGTAATGTAGGTGTCATATATGCAGGGATGTTAGACGCGCTTTTTCAAAGGGAAGGACAGTCTTGATTCACCTTATGGCCTAGTGTTAAAGACTCTGTGCAATCGTCAAAATGCTAACGGATCGCTTTGAGGTATGAGAGTACCACTATAGCAGCTCTATGGGAGGATACACCTCATTTAGTCTCAGGCTTGCTCAGCTTCCTCCTGTCCCTTCTGAGTGTTGCCACAGTGATTTTAAATCACAGTAACCTGTTTCCTTCCACACGTTCAAACCCAGGCTGCCAAAATGTGTCTGTGCCAAATATCAGAGCCTCCTCCTCAACTCTTGAGTGTTTCCTGAGACGGTTACTAATTGTACCGGTTTAGGATGCACTGATCCTTTATCTGTATCAGACAAAGCTCAACCTCCAGGGGAAGCATCCTTTCTTACAATCTGAATTCACTCCGCCCTGAAAACGCGATATGGGTTGGGTGTTCAGAAAAAAAAAAAAAAAAAAAACAGCAATTATGGTGATGATAATTTAAGGGATGTCGTAAATAGGGAAATGCAACCCATCTTTGGAGAGTCGGTTTCATCTTTCGAGAGGAGCTGCCGGTCTGTCTTTTCAGATTCTCCCCCATGCACAATCATTGTTTGATGATCCGCAGCGTGTAAATAGAGAGTGCCATTTCTAGAATAACAAATTGTGCCATAAGACGGAGCCAACCAATGCATTGTGCCATCTGTAGTCTAAGCACCTTTTTTTGAAAAACCTTTGGTCAGGGAATGGCGTGGAGGTAGCCCCGTGGCCTCCCGCTATCGAAGAAGCTCTGCACACCAACAGAGAAGGCTCTGAATCTACAGAGCTGCTGTCTTTGTCTGACTGTTTAGACATTTGAACTAACTGGCTTACTTTTTGTTGTTTTTTTTCCACTCCTCTGGTTGTCTGAGACATGTGCATAATTAGCTTGTCTGGACCATCTCAACACACAGTTGTACAAGTTGTAATTTGATTTCTTTTCCTCTCTTCATTCTACTTTTTTTCCCTTGATCTATTTTTGGTGCATTGTGGCACACTCTCTCCTTCTAGCTGAAGATTATAAGGTATTACTTTGAATAATCAGTCGCCCCCATTTATTCCAAAGCCTCCATTATTTATGAGGTAGTTATTGGAAAGCAACAATTATTTAAAGTAATACTGTGTATCTGAGTAATCTTCTTGTTTATCTTTTTCTCAATGAAAGAAAATTTCCCTTAAAACATTTATTGTGTAGCTTGTCGGTGATGTGACTACAAGAGACCCTCACCATTCTTGTGTTCACCATTCGCGGTTTTCAGATATTTACACCAGGCTTTTTGAGCCGGGCTTTCCAGCTTCACTCTGTCTAGCCGCACTGCAGCGTGATACACCAACACCCACACTCTTACATTTATGTTACATATTATTTGTGTTCATCACATAAATACCCATATTGATTACTTGTATACTGCACTATTACATTACATTAGTAAAACATTACGTAATGTAAAATTTCCCTTCGTGCGTAACCCTGTTACCACAGCCATATAGTTTTCATGCACTCCCCCCCCATTTACTGCAAACTGGGTAATGTATACCTATGAATGGTGACGGCTTCCTGTATCTGATACATAATAGATATGTCCAAACAATTCCTGTCTGTTTGCAAACCAGCTACACAAGTTAACAAGGTTTGGGGCTGTCTACACTATTGATTTCAATAGTTTAGACAGCTTTACATTGATTATGACATCCCTGCTGACTGGATAGTCTTTGGATAAAAACCAGGTGTATCAATGTGTCCTGTTCCACACAGACCCGTTTAGCAAAATGGGTCCAATCAAGATGTAATCACAAATAGACAAGAATTGTGTCATTTATGCTTTCTCATATTTAATATTGTCATATATTCTCTGACTTAATTATTACTTGTCCGCATCTCTTTAGTTAGCTACCTTGTGTGTCCTATGTTTTGCTCCAGTGGAAAGGAAACCTTACATGCTACTGTTTTTTTTTCCATTGAAGACAGGAGGGAGCCTTCTCTGTTAGTTTATTTTTGTGAAGAAAGCCTAAATAGTCACATGGAAAGGGTGACACAGCGCTCTTGGACACCGGAATGTGAAATAGGCAAAATTATGATAATAAAAAGTTAGATGTTTAGCTAAAACTATTTTCAATGATTAAATATCATATCAATAATGAAAATGAATACAATGCCAAATATTCAAATTCATAATCTGTGTGTGCGTGCACGTGTGTTTGTGCATGTGTATATACACATGGACACACATACTCATACTCACACACGTATATATTATATATATATATAATATAAAATATACATATATGTATATGCTTCATTTAAAATTCCTGCTTTTCCCATGATTTGTCAAACACTTTTTCCTTTGTTCAGTTTTTTGTTTTGTTTTAAAGAAGCTGTTTTAATGGCATGCAGGATACTGATATTGAATGTATGATTTGTTCATTGCTTTTTGGCATTGCTGCTTTCAACAGGTTGTTTTGTATTATATATCATTTATTTCTGTATTTATTTTTCTTTTTATTGCTCATTTTGTATAATATCGACTTTTCCCATTTGGACACATTTTATTTGATTATTATTTATCTATATTTATTTATTTATTTGACAGACTATACAAATATGCTTATGTTCCATTTCTCTTTTAGGACTCTGCCTCTTTCAACAGTTTATTGCTGGTGATAATTTGTTGTAAATAATTCTGCAATTAAAGTTTTTTGAAGAAAATGATTCAAATGTATGTTGCTGTTAGAAACTCAGATTATTGGTTCTTTTCTCCTGTCTTTCAAACACAGATACTTCTGCATCCCTCATCTGGATGCACCAGCTATGATATTTAGAAAATAATAGTTTTTCATAATGGAGATTGTTTATAGTTATTGGTTGGTTAGGAGTATACAGTATGTCTCCCGGTGACCAAAGATTCAGATTGCCACCAAACTGTCTGATATACCTTATTGCGTATGTGTAAACATAAAAGAACATAACTCCTATAACATTTCTTATATATAATTTCAAAACACTGTCTGTTAGTCCATACTTTACTGCTGTCCATCTCTTGTCTAGTGCCAAATTCCCACCAGCTGCACTCATTTAATCAAATTTAATCTTTACATTCTCTGTTTACATAGGTAGGTGGAGGTGTATGTAAATGTGCAGAATTATACGGGTTTGTATATTCTGGCATAAAACTCTGTTACCTGTGGGTTGCATGTCAGACTTGAGCCCAATCATAGCTTGGCCCTACGGCGATAGCACCTTTTCATCTGGAAGGCGGTGTTCACTTGTGGAAAGCCAAAGTGTGGAATTTGAAGTGTGAATCTCAGAATGTAATTCAGATGACTGATTGTGTTGTGTTTATGAGAGTATGGCCCCCAAGGATTGTGTTAACTGTTGTGTGTGTGTGTGTGTTTGTGTTTGTGTAGCTGAAGTCTTGTGCTGTTGACGGATGAGAAATCATGCTCAATTTATATGTTCTTTGCATGTTTTGTACATGTATGTGAGAGTGTGTGTATGTGTAGAGTTTAAGTATTGTATCATGCATGTAGCTGAGAGATTGTTGCATTTGTGCAAACTTTGTGTGTTTATGTGTGTGTGTGTGCGCGCGCGCGCGTGTAGTCTGTATTGTGGCTGAGAGGTCATGCTACATGTGCGTGCAGTTGCAGTTGAGGGACCCGTTTATGCTCGTGCAGCAGTGGCAACCCAAGGACGAGGTTTGCCTGGGTTGGATTGATGGCATTCTCGACTTGACTGCGGCGAACACAGGAGTTTCAATCAAGGGTGGCGGGACGAAGAAGAGAGTGATCTGGCCCTTGACTCCGGCGCTGATTTCAAGAGGAGCCGAGGGGCTGCGTTCCGACAGGATGAGAGAGAACTGTCAAGCGGAGAGCGCTGTGACTCCCGCCCCGGACTCAATGCAATTACACAAGCCGCCGGGCAGCGCGATCGATTTTCAACTTGAAAGAAAGGAAGCGATGCTGAAGTTAAGCTGGCGGAAATGGCCCCTTCACTGGAGGAGAGGATCCGCACAGTGTCCACACACTAGTGCTCCGAAATGTGTTAACCAACAAACAAGAACGAAAAATGTATTAGTTCTGCCCCAATGCTGCCTATGGCTGAAGTTTGGTATTTTCGTCGGCTATATTATATATCGCAAATATTTTCTCCCTTGTTATTCTACAGAAAAAAAGATACATGACATATACTTGTTACAGAGATTGTGAGCGGAAATAAAGGGAATAGGAGGCTTTACCACTCCACCCCGTTGAAGAAACGAATAAATGCATAAATCATCAACATTTCCATCAAAAGACTAACATCGCCAATTCGAAGAAGTGTTCACATCTTTGTGAATAATTTCCTGTGATAAGAATTTCAAATATACACTATGAAAAGGATTCGCGGGATGAAATCATATTCATGTATTAGAATACGAATATTTCTGAGCCAGGCATTTCCTCAGGTCTTCAAGAGAGTTTTCCTGATTGCATAAAACGTGGTTTAAAAATAAAAAACAAGCTCTGTGTGCGCTGGGAGGGAAAGTGCAATTAAAGCGAATTATGCGTCCAGTGATGGATTTTTCAACTACGGAAAGATTATTTTTCAGGATCTGTGGGATTTCTCGGGTTCCATCAATACTCGAGTCAACTTAAAATTAATTTTAAATTAATGCGGTGCGTAAAGTCTGAATTTAGACTAATTTAGTGCAAAATTAATCTAATCCAGGATCAAGAAGATTTTTCCTGCAACTTTGACAACTGGGATCCTTAAATTGTGCATGTATGATGCTATTTCAGCCAAAGAAATCAATCAAAAAAGGCAATATATTACAACTTAGTTGGGACGCCTTTTGAGAGAATAGACTAACAAGCTCTATTGATGTCCATGGTCTCTAAACATTTCGTTCGGTGGGTAGGAGGATCGTAGCACAATTGTACAGATACATCCTATAACATAGTAAACTAAGCATAAATGCCACCAGTGATTTTTTTTTCCACTTGGGTACCCAATACCATTCAATGCACTGGATCAGAACAATCCTAAAGCGCGTGTTAGTACTGCACTAGTAATCCTGTCAGTGTCTGTATCTCGGACCAGCTAGTCATGTTTCACCGCGTAATTGCTACAACCTCCCCTGCACACCTCTGTGCGCTTGAGAGAAACAGCCAATCAGAGAGCAGTATTGACAAAACCCACCACGCAGTCGAAATCTGGACTGAAACTTGTCAAAACGAATAAAATCTAATCCCCTGCACACTCCCACGATGTTTTCAGCAAAGGGAGGTATACTGTTTTCTATCCTTGTCTAACAGAAATTGAAAGACTTGCACAAGCAAACGGATTGACGGATTGGATATATTTGTTTGTGCGTGTGTGTGTGTGTGTGTGTGTGTGTGTGAACTACTATGCAATCTGGTTCTTAAAAACAGCAGTATTTAATGCTCTTTTTATAATCCACAAAAATGTAATTCTCATATATGCCACTTAGAATTGAAATTCAGTAACCTCCTCCATGGTTGCCTCTGGAGTGAAAAATGTTAGCCCTGTTCTTTTGGCGATTTTCATTTTCGTAATTGTCCATCAATGCCAGATATGTCCATCAGCTAATCCTCTTAGATGCCTTAATGTAGAGTCTGTCACAGAAGCAGTATTCTAATGTAACGAGCGGCTAAACTGAGAAACGGAAAAGGTATGTATGCTGCAGTGCAATGTAGCAGCGACGCCTCACACTTCCCCCTACTGGTGAGCGGTGGTACAGCAGCCAACTGCAGGCAACACGTGGCGCCCCAATTGTGATGAGCCCTTTTGTTGTTGCAGTGTTTATTTTTAGCTTTAGTATTTGAATCATTGACATTTCTGTCATTGCCTTTTACGTTTTGTTTTTCCTGATTAAAATAAACATGTCGAGACGCGTGTTTACCCCGTATTATGTTTAACGACTTTGCTGGATGCAAATTGAGGTGATTTGATCAGGGTGAGAATAGCCTGTAATAGTAGGCTACTAACGCGAACAACCTGTCGTCGTTTCAGGTTTGACAGTGTTTCTCAGCTCTAACAGGGAGTCCAGTGAGTCGTAACAGAAAGTGCATCTAATTTATCAAGGGTGAACTACAGTACAGGACTCGGCTAAGCAATGCATTTTTTGAACTTGATGTCAACCTGTTACATGTGCGCTTTAGTCGCAGTAACTGCGTGTTTGTTCAGTATGGTGTTGAACATTACGGCATGATCCTGTCACTACTGCGATGTGGTTATCACTCTGACGGGGTGAAAGGGACTTCCTCACTCTCTCTTTGATGTCCGCAGCTTGAACATCACGATCTCTGTTTTTCAGACCAGGTTACACATTGTGCTTACAGTCATGGCAAGATTGATCATACAGGGCAAACATGTGAAATGTTATATTTTCCCGCAAAAGAATTTATGCCGAACAGTATAAATATGGCACGTGTTGGCTAGAACTAAAATGAATTCCAGCTTTGGGTTGGTGCTTTTGGTCTCATGTAATCTATCTATTGCCAAAGACTGAAAGCCACAAACCAACCGCTTTTCTGGTGCACGCAAATTCTGCCTAAAGCAAAAAAAGAAAAAATGAATTTGCACTTCAGTCAATGAATATGTTGCTCACATATGTCGTCAAATGGGAGAATAGACCATGCATGGATTCAGGGACTGAATCAAATGGAGTTTGAATCAGCACACCACACTACGAGGAAGATCTTTTTCCTCCACAGTTTTCAACTTTGGTTAAAAAAAAAAAAGTTCACCTATCATAGGAATGTCATGTGACTACATCCAACAGTTTAGTCTGAAGGTGATCACATGATACTGAATATCAGTTGAGGTTGGGGTCAAGACACTAACGTATTCTTTTCTCACGTAATCATAAGACGCCACGTACAATAAGAGATGCTGATCCATTCACCTCGTGCCCGTTTAACCAGCGAAACCGTGCTTTATCTCTATGTATCGCAGCGGAGCTACGCGCAGTCAGTTTGACCCAACGAGAGGCAGCACTCCCCGGCTCTCTATACCGCTTTGGCGAGCAATGCTCCT
Organism: Megalops cyprinoides; assembly: GCF_013368585.1. Classification (NCBI taxonomy): domain Eukaryota; kingdom Metazoa; phylum Chordata; class Actinopteri; order Elopiformes; family Megalopidae; genus Megalops; species Megalops cyprinoides. The sequence continues at coordinate 7,574,329 of NC_050594.1, read as the reverse complement.
CTGGCTGGTACCTCAGGAGTGAAATCCCTGTCAGCTGACTGCACAATCGCTCTCACGCACGCAATGTGAGCGTCCACATGACCGCGGCTCAGCCGGTCAGCACCCTGCATCGCGGTCCTTAACGACTCGTGCACAGCGATTCCAAGGAAATTCGGGGCGGGGGAGGAGAAGGGGGGGGACTAAGGCACATTCCTGTCTACCGATCCATGTCTTTTGTTCCTGACCCGCCAGTGGTTTGCCTGGTTTGCCTGTCAACCTCCCCCACCCACCCAGGAATCCGTTCACCTACCCCCACGTTCATTAAAAATCAAAGAAGCGAAATGGGTGAAATAACAGCGTTATGCAAAGTTAAGTCGTTTCTGATTCTCACACTTTGTGAGCGAGTTGGTATGAAAACCCAAATTTAGTTTAGCTTTGAAACGGATTACCAGGCGTGTCATTGTTTCCGCTGCTGAGGTCAGCACAGACGTGATTAATGTTGAGTTCAGGAAATCTTGGGAAACAGTTTCATTCAAACGTTTTGCCTCTTGTTCTGAGGTGTTTTCCCCAGTTTTTAATCATCTTCGATTTTCAATAAATAGGCTACAAGTAAAAGCAGCCATTTTTTGCTCCATGTGTGAAAATCTTTATGTGAAGAGTTGTGTGTCTGAGTAAGTGTACAGTAAATTTGTCTCTGCTTATCACTGCTCATTGCCTCCTTTTTTTTCCCAAGCTGGAGGCAGAGTAGTAATGATGTTATTTCTATGTAGGCCAATTCAGAGGCTTCCATTTTTCTTCAGAGATAAGCCATTGTCCACAGCACACAACACAACAGACCAGAGATGCCCCTTGAATGAGAAACATGTAAAATGTCCCCTTGCAATCATACTGATTCACTTAAGCAATTTTCTGATAAACAACTTTTGTCTTGGACAAAACAATGGGAACAAATAAGACATTGAAAAAAGAGGAATAAGATAAATATGAAGTCATTCCTGCAGTTAGAACAGCAGTGTTCTTGAGTGTGGGAGTATTGGGGGTGGGGGAGCATCAGGTGACTCCAAACTTCGCTGGCACCAGATGTTCCATGTTCCATGCCTTTGAGTGTTTAGTCCATGTATAAATGAATGACGGTATTGATGTGCTTTTTTGCGTGTATGGGTTTTTTTTTTTTTTTACTGCTGGTGAGAGAATAGGTTTTTCAGGAACTAAAACAGATACGCTGGTGCCGTTGCCACTGTGCTTTTGCTGTTTGTAGCATCAGACCAGTATAGGGGAGGAGTGTGGTTGCGCATGATAAAAAATCATGTGGAGTGTAGTAGGCGTCTGCATTAAACTATGGATGAGGCACAAGAGATCCCCCCTCCCCCAGTGGAACCCCGCCCACACCCCCTTTCAAAAAACTGAAAACATTACAATTTGAATTTGAGCATTCGTGCCAGGCATTGGTGTCTGCTCCAGGGCTACAGGATGCTGTACAAACCCACACTCTCCTACGTTTCTTTCACATTTTTCATACATTTAGCACAATTATGTAACACCCCAATTTTATCCAACAACCCCCCCAAAAGAATGAATGGACAACATGAAAGTCATTAGTGGATTGGGTTTTGATTACTGTGTGAAACCCAGCAAATGCCTGCGTAAAGTCATGTCAACAGAATTACATAATCCACAGTGCACCAGTGGACCTGGCTAAAATCTTTATGAAACCTCAGTTTTACATAACACAATGCAAGAAATTATTCAAACAGAATCATTGTGGAGGCTGAGGACCAATTTAGCAGTAAGTGGATTTCTCTTTGAGGAGACAAAAAAAAAGATGTTGAAATGAAAGTGATCTAAATTTAAAAATCATCCCTCCTTTCTTCAACGGTTCGTTTTAATCTTTTGGCGCACGCTCAGCCAGAGGACTCGTCAGGACCGTGTTCATAGAAGTAAACTGGAAACTGTCCATCCTGGAAGCAACTAAAAATGGTCATTTGTTCCTGAAAATTGGCATAGAATCGGGATTCCGTTCATTGAGAGTCATCGGCTTGGTTTAAACTGGGCTTCAGACAGTCACTGCTGGAGGTTCCCAGACAATGTCTTTGACACCTATCCCCCCTGGGCAGAGAAAGCCAAAGCTAATCAGTATTGATGGAATGCCGAAGCTATGGTTTTACAGGGTTTCTGGGTTCTGTAGAGTTTCAGTTCAGTCCGGTTTTTAAGCTAAACACCCTCAGAAATGTAAACAGGGGTTTTAATGTTTCAGTAAGAGATTAATTTGAAAAGGTGATTAAGGCCTGGATTCAATTAGAGTTTGTCCTTAACTTTGATGCAGAAATGAATTCAAGTGTTACTACTTCTTGAATACATAGTTTTCATCCATTCTCCCTGAACTCGCTAAACTGAAAAAAAACTAACTACTCTCCTTAATAACTAAGGAGATCATATGGCATCAACTCCCTGCCTCATTTATTTCATACCACCTGCAGGTCTTAATGTTCCCAGCAGCGAATAGTCTGTCTTTGGTTAGTATATTGGCATCACTCTTTCCTGCAAAGATTTATAAAATTAGTACTCAATGTAGCCCCCATTCAGTTTAACAGACTCATTTTTCTCTGAGCTGTTGATACCATCTTAGACCCCCTTCAAAACAACCAGTCTCCATCCTGAGTGGTCCTTTGTGGCCTTCTCATTTTTTCCCCAACCAATCACGATGCGAGTCGTGTGAAAGCCTCACACAGACACTGAGTAGTGTGGGGTTGCTGGAGCCATGCCCACTCCAAGAGAACTCTGCCCACTACACACCCTCCCACCCCCCCACTTTGAAGAAGAACTTCAAGCATACTTGGTAAGCAGAGGTGAGGTGAACATACACCCCAGGAAACATAAACAAGCCTCTTTGGATACCCTTGCCGCTGGCTGCTGAGATAGCCCTGTAGTTGGGTCTAGGCATTAGGGCTAATCTCTTGATGGCGTAATGACAATGTGTGAGCAAGAGCCCAGTAAGCCCCAGGCTGAAGTCTGGGGAAATGAAGACGTGTAAAAGCGGCCCCAAAAAAACAAAACTTCCAGCTTTGTATTGATTTCAGTTCAAACATAAAACAGTAATAGCCTGTGTCCCCTAATCATTACATTATATCATTGTCATTTATGAGACACTCTTATCCAGAGCGACAATTACAATTACAACAGAGTTACAATTTTTACACATTAGCCATTTATACATGCTGGATTTATACTTACCTAAGGGTACAGCAGCAATGCCCCTGCGGGGAATCAAACCAGCAACCTTCTGGTTACAAGCCCTGCTCTTCACCAGCTCCTTACCACTATGCTACACTGCTGTGAAACAACCACCAATGCCACCAGCCTGTTTTACTGCCCGCTTTAATGTGATTTTACTTCAGCCTAGGAATGGGCTCTATGAACGTGAATAATAAGCTGCAGGATGAATGTGATCCCTGCCTGCCTTTCCTTGACCTCTCTCTATATCCCGGTGTCTGGTTGCGGGGGACGGCCGACCCAGCAAATATAATACAGCAAGGGAACGCGTCAAGATAAAATAAAAGCTGATTGATTTTATGCTTCATGCACCACCTCTCTCCCCCCTCTACTGCTATTAAGGCAGAGAATCACTGAATCAGGGAGAGAATACAAATATCCCTATCCCTGGCAGTGCTGTCAAGAGCCTTTGACTGAAATTAACAAGAGGAGGGTTTTCTAGAAGTGGGGCAGACAGCAACCTTCCTCCGGCTCTCACCCTCACTCATCATGTCATCACTGATTGGGTGATTGGGATGCAGGCGTTATGCATTGGATGGGTCCTATTGCCGGGAAGGGAGGCTAACTTTTGAAAAAGTGGGCTTTTAGTTTCTTCTATGAGATTGTGAGAATCTGTGGCAGGTGGGTGGCAGGGTAGCATAGTGGTAAGGAGGAGGGCTCCTAATGAAAAAGTTGCTGGTTTGATTGGATTCCCCATTGGGGCACTGCTGCTGTACCCCTGGGCAAGGTACTTAACCCAGAATTGCCTCAGTAAATATCCAGCTGTATACATGGATGGCATGTAAAAATTGTATCCTATGTAAGTCACTCTGGATAAGAGCATGTGCTCAATGACAATAATGTAGTGCAATGGAATCTGTGTTGGCACTGTTTGTTCCTTTCACCACTGGGGGACCAATCATTGTAAGGCCCATCGATGGGCAGTCCTCAAAACACAGCAGCCCTGATTGGCTGCTTGAGGCAATCAGTCCTCTGTGGCTATATCAGTGCTACTCCATCTCCCACAAATTACTGATGCGATTCACGGGGAAAATTTACAGTTTAAAAGGATCCAAACATGCTTCTGCTTACAAAGCAGCTGGCCTGACAGCTGTGTGTCCTTTGATCTAAATGAGATTGTTTGCCAGAATAATAGATTTATCAGAGAAAAATCAAAGGCTGTGAATCATGAAATCTCTCCGGTATTTCTTCCACCCTAACCAACCATGTGTTACTCCTAAATGCAATTTATTGTTGTTATTATTATTGTTATTGATACTGATATCTGCAGAAAAGGTGGGTATTCATTTTTGAACCAGTTATGTCACATTCAAAGTTCTAAGCCATTTGCAGTGTGTAGTTCAAAACTGTAGACATAATATTTTTAGGGTTGTTAAAATTGCAGTTTAAATTGAGGCATTGTGTCATCCAGGTTTGTGGCAATTCTTGCTAATTTGGGCACACAGACCATTACCTCCCCTAAAATCCCCAAGTGAGATACAAATGGGAGTCATTTGTTCCAAAAAGCTTTGCATATTCGTGCACAATGGCGGACCTTTATGGTCATTATACCTGTATGAGGTGCATTTCTGAAATTATGTCTACAGAGAAGAAAGCATGTTGAAAATTTGATATGAAAAAATACAGGGAGGACACTGAACCCAAACCAATACCACTGAGGTAACTGAGGCCATCAGATAAGGAGAGAATCTCACCATCAGCAAAGCGCGTCAGGATCAAACAAAAGTAAAAGTCTAAGTAGAAATGGAATGGGTAAGTTCACAACATGCGTACATCCAATTCATACTCTACAATTACTGAACTGTTGTTCTTGACTTCTCCTGTAGTCACGCAAAAGAGGCTTTATTTTATACTGAATTTTGATTATCAGAAAATCAGTAGAAATCATCAGTAGAAACAGCCCTTCAAAACTTCAGTTAAAACTGCCATACTGATACAGTTTAGATACTGAAATTACAGAGACAGACAAATAATAATTTCTTAGCTCAACTGACAACTTTTGTAAAAATGTATCTACAGCCTGTGGTAACTGTAGCTAGAATATCTTAGATGGCTAACTAGCTAATTAAGCTTTTTTTGTGTCTGTTTTGCTGATTTCTTTCTCATACATATTAAACTTATTATGTACATTCTAAGAATTATGTCCTGTCACTTACATGCAGGGATAAATCAATAATGAGTAATAGGACAGCTCTGCTCCTAAGGGGAAAACTTGACCTCAATCAGAATGACACAGGAGGTCACTCATCCTCAGGCTGCAAAGTCTGCGCATACCCTGCGCAGAGCAGACACAGAGGCTGCAAAGTCTGTGCATATCCTGCAGACCAGACTCAGACTCAGAGCAGACCCCTCTGTCATAGGAGTCACTCCTGCTCCCTCACAGAGGGGCATCCGCTGGACTGCAATTCAAGAGGGCTGTAAAGAATCCCAGAAATTTGGTGAGAGTGGATGGCATCCCCCAGGATAACAGGGAAAGAAATATATCTGGCAGTCTGAATCCTCCAAAAAAATGGTCGAGACCTGTCTGCACCGTCACTGACAGCATATGCACTGGTGCAGACTTTCGAGAGTGATGAGAACTCAGCCAGGAGTCGATCATGTGCAAAAAGTGCTATGCTTTGTGTAGGTGACAGTATGCAGGTAAAAAAAAATCTCGTGCAGCAGCATACAGTTATGTACTTGAGTGAATACAACTATTATATAACGAGGCCACATTTCCATTTTATCACATATCACCGTAAAATAACACCAGTCAGGAGCTGGATTTGGCTTTGGGCTATATGCAGTTGGGAAGAACTTTCTCAGTCATCATTCTACACATGCTATACATTCTACACATACTACACAGCATATCAAACAATAGATTTTAAATAAAGTGCCACAGTACGGGTGCGCAATGCTTTAAGGCATCAATGCTTTCCTGACTGTACTGGCCGAATGGTTACACCCATAGGAATTTTAATAAATGCAACAAAGAATCATAACACATGGTAAGATTGTTGCCGTTAACTTCCTGGCACTTTTATATTTGACAAATACATGCCTGAGCACTTCTTGTTTGTTTGAACAAAGTAATCATGCTTATCATGGCCATTGATCAATTGGTGGCCTAACTGACTTTCAATCTTTGAATTCGACAGCAACAGTTCAATGTAAGGCGCCTGCTCTTCTGTGCATAGAACAACTTCATTCTCTCTTCTCAGAGAGAGTGTTACTTTTGCATCCATCACCTGTAGGAAAACGTAACTTTTATCAATTATTTAGAACCCTTTTCGGCTTTTGGACCACTGTTCACAAAAAATAAATTTCTATTATATGCCTCAAGAATTTAAGCAAGCGTTTTATCAAAACACTGACCTACCCATCAATTACAAATCAACCTTGACTTGATCGTGTTTTCAGCACCGAGTCTTACTGTTTTAATTTGGTGAATAAGTTTAGAATAAAAGCAAGTCTCATATTATCATAGTGCATAAGATTGTTGCCCCCACATCCATGGCCTTAAAGAGGATTCTGCTCTCTTACCGTTTTACATAATAGGCACTAGTCATCTGAGGAGGCCCTGGGCAAGAATCGACTCCCTCAGGAACATGTGATTTTCCACCCACAGAGACAGAGACCTCGCACAGAGCCGAAAAACACTCTCCTCTGTGTATCTCAATCCCTTTTTCCAGACGACCACAAACAGTGCGCTTAAGTGACCAATTCCCTCAGTGGGTGCGCTTCATACAAAATGGAGAAATCAATTAGTACACTCGTGCACCCTGGTGCACTATGACAGATGACATGATATAGGCCAGCAACTGCTTGGTGCGGTGACAGTTTGAGTAGTGGATTTTTTTCCACTCATAATCGATAGGATAGTCCATATACCTTACCCTACATGTGCTCTGTTGGCTGGCTGTGTGCTTTTGGTGCAATTTTTCAGTAGTTAATTAGATATCCAGCATTATGTACTATGGTCTGGTCAGCTAAGCACTAGCCCAAATGCAATGTGTGTCTATCCAGCACACATATACCTAGTGGAGGTACAACTGAAATAAATAAAATTAATAAATTCGGAATCTGTAGGAAATATTGTGAAATCTTTGCATTTGTTCTTGCTGTGGAGAATAGCTTAATATTCTTGTCCCTCCTATGTGAACGATATAGATATTTTCATAGATTTTTCCACATTTGAAGGATCATTGAGGTTTTAACATTTTTAAAGAGATTAACAAAGTTGCAGTTGCAGCTACAATATTTAAAGCCAAGTTCTGTCAACAGACAAGAGGACACAGGTGGAAATTAGTTGAAAGGTAAATCTTAAACTGATGCTGGAATGTACATTTTAATGCACTGTAATTTATGAATAGTGTAGTTTACCCCCAATTTGCACATAATGGCCTAATAATCTAGCATACCAATATTACCTTATATCAATTCATTCATGGTTGGCCAGTCTGACCTAGAGTAGCAGCTAGAATTAAGCAGCATCATAATAGTATTGTCAAAACAATAAAATGTTGCCAAAATATAAATATCAAATGGATGTAGTAAAATGAACAGAGAAATGCCTAATATTGTCCATCCATGCATTCATTTGTGATTGAAATCTGTTGTATTTTACACTTGCGATGAAGGAGAGCTGATGTAACAGCTATTTTGTCATACATGCATTACAGATATGTGAGTGTAATGAGTCTGAATGTAATTCGTACAGATGTAACAAGATGGTAGGGATAATCTCAACACCTTGCTCAAGAACACCTTCATGTTTGTCTTTACAAGTGAAAATATTATCCTTAGCAGCTGAGTCAGGATAGCTAGATTCAGCTATCCTGGATATATCTTACAATTTTTACTGGAGTTACTTATTCTGATACATATTTATTACAGACATGGCTAACATTTCATTCCATACCTACAATACCTAACAATGACCTGTGAAAGCTCCCAATTAGATGTACAGGTTCTAGGATGTGAGGTGAAGTCTGGATTGGTATGTCTGTCCTGACCAACAAACGTCATCTGACGTGGCTACAAGGCCAACTGTGCTCAACACACACCCCTCCAGGGGAAAGTGTCACGGAGGGTGTCACTGGGTAGGGGCTAGGATCACAATAGACACCACGCGCACGCACACACACACACACACACACACACACGCACACACACACACACACACACCATTTTAACATCTTCTGTCAAATCCCCGAGGGTGAGGCGATGTAATGAATTAGAATCAGTCCGCTGTGGCCACAACTCGATTGAAAGTATTCAGTTCCTTTTACACGCGGGAGTCGTGAGCGTAACGCGAATAGCGCTCTAACCAAACCCGGTATATTTGAAGGTGAACCTTACAATGGCAACGATGTCAAGGAGGAGGAAAGTCGCCTACGTTGTTGCCAATGAAGGGGGACGAGAGATGGATCAGTTGCAGCAAATTGTGTCACGTGTGCCCCCCAAACACCCCTAGTAACGAGGAAAAGTCGGAGCTGGGCACAGCCAGCGTGATTTATCATAAGGTCCAAACAGGAAAGCATCACGCATGTATTTGGAATAGACGGTGTCCTGCTGGGGGTAACGGAGAAAACGAGCAAAACAAGTGACAGCGATACACTACAAGACTGTGCTTCTCCAAATGCATTAACCTCGACGGATAAAAAATATGTAGCTATATTTGTGTTTACACTGGCGACAGAGTGCAGTCGAGGGCATTAGTGGAAGACGTGGTTTGTAACGGGAAAGGAGAGGAGAAAGCGTGTCGGTGTCTGTTAAGCTCGTGAACACTGTCAGCACGTTTGATATTTTGAATCTATTAAACCGCTCGTAAGGATTCTCCCGGCACGGGACACATTCCTCACGAGCTGGTAATCCAGAATCCCGGCATTTTTACGGCAACACCTGCGAGCACACATGCAAGATATCCGCTCCGCTACCTCACTCAGGATCTGCTCCCCGGCCACTTGAAATGAGGACCGCATCCGAAGCGTGTCCTGTGTGAGACCAACTCCATTCCCGTCTTCTCCCCCCCCCCCCCCCATCTACACCGTGAGAGGGACGAAAACTAGCAAGAAGGACGCCCCGTTTATTCGCGCCGAAAAACCATGGATCCGAACGAGGATTGCGCCGTGTCGAAAAAGACCCTGATTACAAAGATTTTTAAAGTTCGAAGGAGAAGGGAAATGCTTTTCGTGCAGGTCTGTTTTATTTGCAGTGTCCTCTTCATGGCATGGTGTATGTCAGCACTACTGACAAAAACAGGTGAGTACAGTACTAGAGGGAAACTGCTCGCAGGCACGGGGCTAGCTAATAATATCTGAGAATACTGCAGTGCAATTATGTTCACTTGCAGGCACTTAAAGCTTTCCGTGATGTGTATGCTTAATAAACTCGAAAATGCGGTTTTATTTAAAGAGACACGAGTGTTTTGCCTCATATTTATAATTAAGAAGCCACTTAAAATTTGCGTTCAATAATGTGTAAATCACGTATCAGACTAGACGCGTCGGTGAGGTTCATATTTCCCACAATTTATGCGGTGGGAGTGTAAGAATCCTTAATTACGATGCTCACTTCATTCGTGGCATGATTTTTTTCCCACTAAATATTAAGATACGGGATGAGGATCGTCAATGTAAGGGAACCAGCCTCGCCAACTGCCTACTCAAATACGTCCTCGCTCGCTACTGCGAGGGTAAACTGGGATACCCGTTCTGGGGAAATGGCCTTGACTCCTATAGTATAGGTTAAAGCAGGGTGCGTTTCCTTCTTTGGGTACGCGCGCGCGTGTACGTGTGCTCGCATGCCTGCGGACGGTGTCGCAGTGTACGAGATAGTGTTGATGTTCTCTCACAAAACCGCGTCGCAAAAAGACAATTACACGATCCCATGCGACCACCACAGTCACCCCCAAATTCGTCGTTTTCATGTAGGCTTTCGCAGTTTCCGTCACGCAGTTGTTCGCTACGTTCGTGCGGATCCCGTCCGTGGGTCGTTATTGCTGGTCGCCGGGGAAGGGGAGAAGAAGCGCTCCCGCGGCTGCGGCGCGTCTTGCTCCGGACATTACACGCTGTCCAAAATGAGATGCCACTCCCAGCTGTCATATATCTAATGTTCGATAAGCAAACTGAAACGACAGTAATGCTCAGGTTGTACAAGGTCCTGACGCTGTTGATAATGAATACAGTTTGCAGAAGGGCGACTAGTTGTATGTGGTGGCATGTGTACACACAGTGCTGTTTATGATTGAGAGGCTGAAGTATTCCTAGTTGCACTACAGTCAATATAAAATCCGGTCTAAAATACCAAAATAATAAAGTGTGGTACTTTACAAGTATAGATAAAATATTTAATTATGAGCAGTGTGGTGTCACATATGCAGTAACATATGCAGTAATCGATTGTGTTCATGTACTCTAAGTGCAAGTAGTAATTATTGTAATCATTAGTACTCTTTGCCTGATTGGTTTTGCTTCATTTTAGTTTCCTTGGTCGATGTTGTGATGTTGTTCTTTTGCCCTTAGTGGTACAGCTTTCTGTATTAGTGGTGTTTAGTTTGTGAATAAGATTTTTGAACAAATCTTCTCAGTGTACTGTTTGTGCTGGTTTACTCTGCTAAAAGATTCCTTGATTTGACTCACCGGTCAAACAACCCCTTCTAACAATTATGTCAGCCAACAGGAAAATTATAATTGCAAAAGTAACCATGAACAGAGGGTAAAAGTTACTGTACATTGGGGTGAGCTACTATCCAGGCTGTAAATCAGAATAATAGAGTAGCTGAACATAAATTCCCCCAAGCACTGAAAGAATCAGTACACGGCACACTGATTTGTTCAGTGTCTACAGTTTGTTTGTTCTTTAATTCAGTTTGTGACTATGTAAGTCTGATATAGTTCACCCCCTCACCACTGATTCATCTAATTCTTCTAGTTTCTTCAGTTCCTTTGGTTCTTTTAGTATATTAATGATATGTGAATGAGTATATGGAATCCGTTTCAGTTCATTCAGTGTATTTCTTTCTCTGACCACGTCGTGACTCTGTCCATGATGACACTGTGCATCCAGTACATCCAAAGACACTGTATTATGGGAAAATGTAGTAAACTGCGTGTAAAACTGAGAACACAACATTAATAAAAATGAATGCCATAGTTTTAGCTGTCTATAACAGCGAGTAAGTGACTGGATCTTCACGCTAAATTGAATGACATGGTTAAGCAAAAATAGTCAAAACGCCTAATGCCACTCTACTTTAAATAACTGCAGACTTGGTCCTAGGCCCTGATCATGAGGTCATGAGACACAAAGATTTAACTATGTCGTATAGATTGTATGTCTTTCCTGCTGTGTGCTTACTTGTATCCTATTGCAAATAGTGCTAGCACTGTCACGTGGTTGCACTGACTGCTGTGATATATTGTGGTTTGTTGACCATTTTAGGAGGTCAGGACAGATGCCAAAACAAACCATAATAAACAAGTGTTTGCAATCTGTCATTCTCATAAGTCATGGAAAAATCAATGCATACTCAACTGCCTTCCAAAATGTCAAGGAACATTTCCCCAGTTTTACAAAAATAAAGCTCATCTTACTTTGTTCTTTTACATGATGTGAAAGGTCAGTGTGCTGACATTGCAAACAAAAAAAAAGCTGGTTCACTTGTACAGACAGCCCACTAAGTAAAGCTCCTGGTAATGAATGCAAATGGGCATCGGCAAGTGTATTTCCACAGTCAAAAGTATTTTGCAAAGCAATGTTTCTCAAAGGTTTCCCTTTGCAATCCATCTTCAGATGTCTTAGAAAGTGACTATTGCAGATATGAAAAAAAGTTATTGGAGCTGATCATTTTTACTTAAAACATTGTTGTAACGTCATGGGGAATATAAATGTGGTTTGATTGGTCTCCCTATCAATGAAATAATACTCCGAAGGCATTCCTATCAATTCCCTGCGCTCTTAACACATTGGTTTTAAGGTCAGAGGTGACAGAGCTATTTGCTTTGCCAACAACTTGTCAACTCTTGAATATTCTCGTTTCTCATTGGTCTGTCAAATTCCAAAAAAGGGCAGCCACCTTCAATATCAGTACCTCACTACTCAATGCCATAGAAATATTACGCTTCATTAAAAGTGATGGCTTGAAAGAAAAAAATTGAAGTTACTAATAGCAAAACAAAAAGATGTCTGAAAGTCTTGCTGAAATCAGAAAAGCTAGGTGACTGTTCTGGTTTTCTCACTATTTTCTGTTGCCTTTCTTTTTGTCTTGGAAGTACAAAAATACTGGTTTGAGGATAACGTCAAAACTGAAATGCAGTCAGGTGTGCTGTTTTAAATCAATAATGCACAGAAGTTAGCATGCATGGTTTCTTAAAAGGGAACTTTGGTCTTTTCTTGTCTAAAGATTCTGTGGAAATTGTGAACAGCCAACATTAGCTTCAAATATGTAGCAGTACAGCTTGTTTTGATGTAAACCAATCAGTCTGACCAAATTTACCATTCAGTTACAACAAAGTTCTTGTCTATGCAAAGGATCGAGGGCCCGTGTTCTCATTCTAAATTGAACAAGATGGTAAACTCTGAATCCGTTTGTGTTGTACAGGGAGGCAGGAATTTCATTTTATTTTTGAGGTTAGCAAGAAGGGCAGTAAAAACTTAAGCATGTAATGTATCATATTGGGCTGCACTACACCTTTTATCTCTCACCTTTTATCATGATAAATAGAAGGCCAGCCATTGCTAACGCTAGCCCTTTCGGAGTTCCTCTTGTCCTGCTCCTGGGAGGAAGTCATGGAAGTCATGCACTACATACGCAGACATACAGGCTACATTAATGACTTATAAGAAAAGAACATCATGGACACTTTATCTGTGTTTTGGTGACACAGATCATTTGAAGGTCACACCGGGGCGCTCCCCCTGAGGAGGGGACGAAGAGAAGTGGCATTGCCTGCAACTTTGAAATGCATAGTTTCTTAATAATATTTGTTGTAGCAGTTGTTCTGCTTTTCTAAGATTTCTAAAAAGGAGTTCACCAAAACAATGCAATTACCATGATGATGTTTGTTGTCATTCTTTTTTTTTTTGCAGACTTGTGTGCAGATGGCAATTACCATTCCACTTGAGCTCGCCTCACTGCAACCCCCCCCCCCCCCCATCCAAAAAAAAAGGAATCTGAAAATACATTTACAGCAGATATAGCTCGCAGTTCATTAATTTCATTAAAACAACAAGGAGCTTAAGGGATTATATCATAGGAATGATATGTACAGAGAAGAGACACATTCCCTCTGTAGAGCAAGTATCGGTGCCGAAGCAAGCCCAGTGAATCGGTGATAGCCCTATGGTCATTTATCACGGTGTACATGTTCTGAATAGAGATGGCCATGTTATTAGTATTTAATCAAACAGGCACGTTCTGAATTTACAACTAGTGATTTTCCCAGTGTGAGCTCTGGCAGAGAGTGTTGGTGCGCGGCAGAATTAGTGTGCAGTCCACACGATCTTGGGTAGAACGGAGGCGCCTCTCGGTTGGTCAGGATTGATTTCGATCTCGATTTTTCTCAATACGCTGCTTCAAAAATTCATATTTTCATACCGAAGTTTTAAGTAACCAAAACATACTGCACTCTTGTCCTTCACTGACCTCTGAGTAGCAAGTGTATTGATATAGCTACCCCCCCCCATCCCCCACTCCCAATCCACAGGCAGCCCTGAGCCCATAGACTGCCCCCACCCCACCCCCTAACATGGAGCAGAACATGTCATGACATGTCTGTGGCGTGTGAAGGGGTGGATTGAGGTGTATCAGTTCTGCAGGGGTTTTCACACAGGAAGTGGCAGCGGTGAGCGATGTGCCGCAATTACACAGTCGGGCGGGTCTGTCACACGGGGCTCAATTTCTCTGCAGCTAATCTCCCGGACAGACTGAATTTTTTAGGACAAGTCATTTCTCTCTGCCGGCATCAAACCGGCCCGGTGAACCGGGCTGTCCCTAGCACTTTCTGTGTGCAATCTTATCAAGCTTGAAACACATTGCTTGAGTCTTTTTATACCTGTGTGCTTACATTGCATTTTGCAATTATGTTGTCCACATACTGTTGTCCACCATTCAGAAGACAGATTTATAATGGGTGCACTGTAAGATTAGCATGTCTACTGCAATAACAATAAATGTTATTAATAATTATGATTAATAATGCATACTATATTCAGAAGGCATTCAAGTGTAAAATCTGCCAAACTCCACATCTCATTAACTTTTTGATATTTAATAGTAAACATAATCCATGTGAGAAATTAGCATGTCAGAACTGCATTTCTAAAATTTGCAATGTATATTTGTAATTACTACAGATGAATTATGTATCCAAGGTTTAATTATTGCCATGTATCTGCATGCTCTTATTCTAATATGTAACTCTATTCAATCACAGACAAGTAGAAAGTGCATATGCTTTTAATTATCATGATTCTTTGCATAGAGTAACCCTGGTTAGAAATCTTGTGGCAAGATCCTGTAGCCTGTAGGATCCATCCTAAATTCAAGATCTTTATCTGTACTGTATATACAGGATCTTAAGAATGCTGTCAGGATGTTGGTTATTGTAGGATCATGCAGTATCTTTCCAGAATTTTAGTTTGTTTCAGCATTTTAGTTTCTTTGAGCAGGATCTGAACAGTTTTTGCAAGAGTGTTTAGGAACTTTCAGAAAATCCAAGTGCAGTAGTATTACAAGGTCATGCAGATCCCTATAAGATATTGCTCAATCAGTTAAGGTCCTACATGGGATTTTTAAAGGCTGCTGAATAATTCAATATAATTGAATTAATGTTCTTTTGAACAGATTCAAGCCTAGCTCTTTGACTTCTACCAAACTGTTGCATTGGGTTGTGTATAGATTGTTTAAGATGAGTATGCAATTATGTTGCAAGCTCTTGGAAGGATGTACAATGAGTCTTATAAGATTTTGGGAAGGTCCTAACAGGATAATTTTCTGACAGGTTTTGACATGAATCAGCTGTATTTTTTGGATAGGATATTTGTTGTAGCAGGACATTGACTAATGTCCTTGTCAAAAACAGGACCTTGATGATTTCTCTCTTGACAAGCTCAGGGAATTGTGCACCAAAGTGCTGATTTTGACATGATATGTCAAGATATTCTCTTTCCCCTGTCTTTACTAATAATGCTGAAGATATAGGATATAAGATTATTCTTATAATAATGTTTTGTTTCAGATTCATGGGGGCTTTTGATAGAATTGTACATGTTGGTCGTTGTGTGAAACATTAGCAGCAGCAGTAAGACTATTCTACACTGTGTACAGTATCTACATTACTAATTCTGTGTCTACAGAAGCAGCTTCATAGTTATTTCTTTTTCTTGTGAGGCATGTCCTTCAGTGACACTGTTTTTCACAACACTGAAGCTGTCTCCCATGACACCGGCTGTGTGCAAAAAGAGACACAACATACATTTCATGAACATCATCAAAGCATCTGCACATACTTAGCTTCCTATTTATTTTCAGTACCTCCAGAAATGTGCATATATTGCTTTCTGATTTTAATTAGTAAAAAAGGTAAACATGTTTCAGTGGTGAACACAGAGTTGCATGCAACAAAACTGCAACATTCTGATATCTGTGATTATGAGAAGTGGTATTAATCTGTATTAAACCTCTACACTCAACATATGGTGCTATTGCCCTATGACATATGTGATGTGCAAGCATGTGTACCATGTTGTAGGTACACATCCTCTGCATTGCAGGCTTTTAAATTATCTTCACCATGCATTGCAGTAGATGCAGTAGACACAGTCTTTAACACATACTGTAGTCTGACAAGTCAGTCAAGGTGATAAAAAGGAATTTTCCATTTATATTGTAAATAACAACGAAAAGCCGCAATAGTAAAATGAAACTGTATCTCGTGCGTCTTGTTTCACTGGAATGGGAACATTCAAAGGAGGAAAAAACAGAGAGAAAACAGACTTCAGACATCATTGTTAATATACAGGCGTTAATGCCAAATCGGCAGTATTCACTTTGGTTGCTTTGTGGAATTGCATTTTTGAAACTTCACTTTCAGTAATTTTCTAAATGTAAAACAGGATTCATCCCCTAAGATGTTTCTCAAATTGGGCATACAGATTTCTGGCTACAGTTTGTTTATTTCCACAACATTTGTTCAGCCTGTTTGAAATGCTGTGACATTTGTTTTCCTTTGCAAAAAGGAAATGCTTTGCCAAAACAGATAATCAGATAAACAGATAAACCGTTTTAGACCAGCTGTTTCTCGGGTAGTTTAATGGCTCTTGGCCCAAACAGGTAACTGAGAAAAGAAAATTAAACACATTATATTGTCAAACAGTTTATAAATAACTGCAGTTTGAATACCCCTACTTGTTCTTTTTATCTGTAGTACATACTTCATGCAACCCATTTTATTTGCCTAGAATATTAGTGGTCTAAAATACTGACCAGTATTCCAGCTCTAACTCGAACCCACATAAAAGTTCCGTTTCAGCTTTGTATGTAACCTAAAACAAGTGTATCACTGTTAATCCAGGGACACAGACTGGCTTTAGGCATAGCCTTTGAAGCATTTTAGGACCCTTAACTGAGTGACGAAAGCAAAGCTTTGAAGCGCATATCATTCTAAAGTTCTGAGGCACACATTTTGGTATTTCCTTTTTTTGGCTGATAACTGCTTTTTACCATAGCAAGGATTGCTTGATGGCTATGATTTCATTTTATACTTTAAAGAGACGTACAACGGGTTACACAGTATTAAAGAATGTCACACGAAAGATACAATTTAAAATGATTCTAGGAAAAACAAACATTTATTTTGCATTTCACTTCTGAACTTGGACTAACTGCTGTTTACTGGTTTTTCTACGAACTTCGGGCTGTTGACATCCAGAAATGAAATTTAGGTCCATGACAGTGTACAAATTGCATGCATGTGCAGTTTAATATTTTTACACCTATCTCTGATTGGATAAAATTAAGTGGAGTATTTTCCATTGTTTTTTTATTTTTCTACATCAATAGTATTGTTGTAACCACACACACAATGTTCTTTAGATAAAAAACACTCATATCTCCTCTGGAAGCCTGTTGTGGCCATATGTGAATAAAATTGGTAAACAGGGGGCCTCGGTCTCTGGTAAAAGTTATTGATTGGATGAAGAGGTTTTCAGGGGTTAGGTTATTAAATTCTGGAGCAGATTCAGATATGGATAAAACATGTGAGACAACTTCCCATCTGGTACCATCTTCCCTTGGGTCCCTGATTATCAACAGGAATAATCTTATCCAAAGAGCACTTGTTTTTTTTTGGGGGACTATGACTTCATCTTACTTTGTCTGGTAACAGGCAGGTAATTTTAGTGGACTATATCGATTGAGGCAGCAACGATCTGGTCAGGAACCATTTATCTGATATAGACATATTCATTACAGCTGTATATAGCAGAGAGAACCCCCCTACCTTGGGCATGCTGTGCTGTAGTTCGCAGTACATTCAGATGCGCCTTGTACAATGACGCTTGCTTTTGTATGTAACCATGTCAGAGTCATGACCTTTCCCAGCATAATGAAAAGTCTTTCCACTGAATTGTACATGTGGGAGTGTGTGGTGACAAATGCTTAATCCTCCACTGGTTTTTGTAAGATTACAGTAATTGAGTGGTTTAAGCCATTATGCACTTGATGTGCAATAATGCGTTATGATTGTTGCTGGGAAGGACAATAGCTCCAGATAAAATCTGAAACAATAGCTTAGACCAAACAATGGCCTACGATTGTGAGTGCATGCCGTTAAAACTTAGGATGAGAGCTTGTTCACATGTACCTAAATAAACTATAAATAATAGAGAAATAGTACATTGCAGTTGCTTGGCAGATGCTCTTACTGAGAGTGACTTACCTTATTCAAATTTTTACATGTTATACATTTACAATGCTGGATATTTACTGAGGTACTTTGACCCAAAAGTACAAGGGCAGTAGCCTGCTGGGGAAATAAACCAGCAAACTTTGGTTATGAGCCCTGCTCCTTACCTCTTCGCCACACCCCAGCGCCAGATATTCCATATACCTTCTGTTGTCATTCTGCATGCTGTCACAATGAGTGGCGTGTAGTAATGGCAATCTGGGAGGGGTCTTTTGAATGCAGGTAGACCCGCTTCATCCTCATGGTCCCCAGTAAGCTGTGGTAAGAGGTTTGGGGGACAGGGAGGTCACTAAATTATGGCTCAATCATCACCAGGCAGTAATTCCCAATGCATAAGTGTGTTCCAATTACCCATCGGCTAATTGATACAACCAAGATTGTGTCTCACAATTTAAAAAGTCAATATCCCATTTCTCATGCTGGTCCTTTGTTTATGTTTATGTTTAAATCCTAAGAGGCAGTAATATAGGTCTATAAAGATTAGTAATCATCTGAAGAAGCACCCCTTGCGCCACAGTACCCATTCAATCCAAAGCCTTTACGTTGATTGATGTTTGAAATAGCTGCCTGCTCCGGGCCAAGTTTGATGAAGCAGTTGGGCTGATATTAAAATGAACTCTTAAACAGCTTGCTGATTGAGTTTGATCCGTGAAATTCCCGGGAATTTTTAAAAAGTGAGTATACTTTATGGATTTGAAAGGTCGTTATTAATCCATGTATTCATTCTTAAAGATGCGAATGACTCTACCTACCATCCATATCATAACAGGTCATTTTTGACATAATGAATTAATTATTATTAATGATTCATGATAACAGATATTAACATGATAATTTAGTTTGAGATCTTGATAATTATTCCTTTCTTCTGTTACACGGCACTCTATCTGCCCAGTGCCGGCCAGAAGCAGATGGGCCCCCCCTCTGAGCCCAGTTCTGCTCAAGGTTTCTGCCTGATAGGGAGTTTTTCCTTGCCACTGTTGCCTTAGGCTTGCTCTCAGGGGGTCTCAGGCCTGGGAACAATGTAAAGCTGCTTTGTGACAACTTGTGTTGTAAAAAGCACTATACAAATAAAAATGAATTGAATTGAATTGTTGTGTTGTGAGCCCTCTGCATGCTATACAGAAGGGGAAGTTGTTTGGATTTCTAATAAGGAAGGGCCATTGAACTCCGAGTCTGTTGTGAGGTTTTTTGTTGTTGTTGTCTATTTTCTGGAAATTTTGATGATGGAAGGAAGGCATACTTTAAGTAACAGCTCCAGTGTTGACACGTGTATATCAAGCTATTTCTTACCAGTCAGTGCATTTTCATTACAAGACATAATCAATAATTGCAATTCAAAAAATGAAAGACCAGCGCATCAAATACAAATTTTAAAGTCTGTGTCTCAAATTTTGAAGCCATTTATGAATTGGACAGTCTTTTTTTTTTTTTTACTTTTTCATTAGTGAAAATGACGCCTGTAAAAATCCATACTCATTCAGCGTGCAAGTACTCTAAGGCTTCCTCTTTTGATTTTCAGGGCATGGGCTAACCATGGAGGTGGGGCGCGATGCCCAGGCGCAATGGGGGCGGAGACTAATGGCCACTACAGACAACAACATAACGGAAGAGGAGAGGAACTGCACGGAGCCAGGTGAGTTTCGTTCTTGGGGTACTAACATTTTCTTGATTGCTGTAGCTCTTCATACATCTCCTCTGTGTAGCGCTAAGGTTATTTCGGCATTGTGTTACACACTGTTACACCTGATCAAATATGTCACTGATGACGGATCCACACTGTTGTTCATATGGCTTTATTACATGTAGTGTTGTACCTTGTATCACTCTGGATAAGCAGCATCTGCCAAATGAGGTAATTGATGATGTAACCAGCAGGCTAGGATGGGTGGGGATGAAGGGGTGGTAGGAATGAACGCCGTTTACCGACTAGCAATTGAAGAGTAAAGCTTCGTGACCCACATAGTGGGACCTACCCTGCTGTCAATCATTGACTTATGTGAACTAATGAAGAAGGTTTTTCTCCATAGCAAAGGGCTATAATTCCTTAAAGTCAGTGATTTACTGTTGATAGCTCCACCCATTCCCGAGTTCATGAAGCCTCGCTCCCCCGTCAGCTACTGGCCAGTTGGCTAACTGGAGACTCCACAACTGTCAGACGGTATTTTGTAAGTGAAGTTTCAGTCAACTGTCAGGATAGAAATCAAATTTGCAAAGGCAATACAAGGCAATTAAAAAGGGAGCAGAATGACCCTGTTCTGGCTGTGTAAATATTTAATCAGCTGGAATGTTAAACTTTTGTCAGTAGGTGAAAACACTTTCACAGCATAGTAACACCAAAAGTGGATATTTGAACAATCTTTTAAAATTATTTCCAATATGCAGTGTTACTGTACAGTACCTGCAGTAAGTAACATAACTTGTGTATTAGGCTCAGTGGACTAGCAGAGCGTAGGTAGTACCTTGTGGGGTACAATTCCTTACTTACCAGTTTGACTTTTGATACTCCATTATGCAGACAGCCATTACCTAGCCTGAGAGTGTTCTTAGAGTGTTCTGACACTGTTGCTCATTCAGTTTGAATGCATACACTTCTGTTCCTTTGTGCTGGAAGTCGTTCTGAATAGGAGTGTCTGCTAAATGAATGTAATGTAATGTCAGCATGCAACCACCTGTTCTGATACACCGTGAAAGGCAATCCAATTAACAGTGACCAGGTGAAGACTCATTTTGACTGCACTGCCAGTTCAGTGAAATCTGAACACATGAACAACAAGCCTGTTGCAAAACATTGGACCTTCCCATTGACTGTGTAAAGTGATGCCACTTATACAAAATAAACACCTCCCTGATTGTGTTTGTATCTAGGGTACCATTTTAGCTGTACTTATACAGGGAAGAATGTAAAGCTTTTTTGATATCTGTGGGACAGTCAGTGATCCATTTCTTTGCATTCGAAAAAGATATATGTTTTCTCTGCAGATTTTTTGACTCTGGTTCTCTTCTTTGTGACATCACACTTTGGAACAAACTCACACTGGATGAAAAGGTCACCAAAGGAACTTTCACTGAAGGAGATTGGCTCCCAGCATTTACTCCATTTAACTGATCGATGTGCTTTAATTCATCTGGAATGTATTCATCTTCTTCTTCTGAAGAGTGAATCTCAGTTTGTCTTTGGTCCAGTAATGGCCTTTTTTTCTGAGCCATCAGTACCACTCTGCTGTCAGGCAGAAAAAGCAGTCTTCCATATTGTCCAGTAAGAACTCAGCTGCCATTTGTGACTTCAAAGCTATTGGATGGCAGGCTGTTGTTCTTTTCTTGGCTGTTGTGACACATTTGTAAGGAAGGGATCACACTTCAAAAGGCCATTTCCTCTTTTTAAAAAATGTCTGTGGTCTGCACATGACATGACAGAAAATGTCATGTAATAATGTCCACCATACTCTTTAAACCTGAAGCTGATGTGTCACATATTTTGGAAGCCATACCGGGTATACACCCTCTCATTAACAGAGAGAGATCAAGCCAACAGGAGGTGCTGCTTGTCACAGATAAGCAACACCTTTCTGAGCACAGAATGATCTGTCTCCCCTATGACTGAACAGAGAGACATTCCTACAATCTTTTAATAGGATGTCACAGTAACTATACCAAGCAAATGACCCTGGTGAGTGACGGATTATGGGTGTAGGTAAGGATCATTAATGGAAGCTTCTAACAGTCCCCAAATGCTAGCAATCAAGATGGTGTTAAAGTAGGATTTTGTCCTTTCTAAAAAAAATCAAATACTGCAGGCACCATGGTTAAAATGCAGCATATTATTTTGATCTTGCACAATAAATGGTTTTTGGCAAGGTGAAGTTTGCTTTGTCTGAACATCAATCAGCAGCCCAACCTGTTCTCTCCTTTCTCTCTCTCTCTCTCTCTCTCTCTCTCTCTCATTTCTTTCCTCTTGTATTATTCAGACCCAATTGGTTTGCTTATTGTCCAGCATATCAAGTCAAGGCCGGCTGAGTGAAAATGGGTTTTTAGATATTTCCTTCGAACAAAGCATTCAAGAGATTCAGCTCAATAATTGAAAGCGGGGGATATTTGTTGGCAGGAGGCAATACAATAGTCCCTGCTTACCGAGAGAACCCAGACAGTCTCGCACATATTCATGGAGAGTACAAAAAATCAATTATCTGAATGTATGCAGCTACATTAGCCAGAGCTTTGACCAGCTGATACTCATACATACTGATACTGATCTGTTGCTTATAGTGCTGTAGTGAGTTGCAGAGGTCAACCTCATATTGCCATCCTTAACTCCTGTACCTTGGCATGTTCTGTTGGAGTAAATATTTTAATTTTACGGTTCTGGCACAGATTACGTTCCCACGTCATTCCTACTATAGTTACTCAAGAAAATTGACAAGGTGACCACTGTCACTATTGAAATGTTTATGTAAATGTCAGTCTTTAGCAGTATATATATTATGACAGAGCCAAGCTGATATGTCTTTATCTGCACCTGTTTCAAGTCCCCTCTCTCCAAATTGCAAATTGGCAAGTTTACCACCTTCACTGCACTCTACAACCTAAAAGCTCTAGAGCAGTTTTGTGTGTCAATAAATTCTAACAATCCCTCATGGACAATTGCACCTTCAGTTAAATCACAAGTCTCGGAGCCTGCATTTGTCTTGTACTTTTCTGCAACAGTGTTGATGAAACTTACAATATGCTACACTTCTGTGAATCACCCTGTGACTCAAAGTCTTCGCAAAGATATTTTTCCATACTTGAAGGGATTGTTGAAAGCTTTTGACTCTCTCTCTTGCTCTGTGTGTGTGTGTGTATGTGTGCGTGCGCGCACACTCGCGTAAGTTGGAGGGAGGGTGAAGTGTGCACTATATTGTCGCCGTCCTGATGACGGAAGAATTGTTCAGGGTTCTGTACAGGCACAGCTTTTGATAGCCCTCCAGTATCATGAAAAGGGAGCTTTTCAGACTTTGTAATTACCCCAGGGATTTAAAGAGGAAGAGGGAATGCGGGAGAGATGAGCTGGAGCGTTGGATGCGGTTTAATGCGTCCAGGCCAGGCACACACCTGGGTGTGCACAGGCAGTCTGGGATTCATGTGTGTGGATGTTGACTTTGCCTTCAGTAGGTGAGCGTTCCACACCTGGACCCTCTCAAGACATGCAAATAACAGCGCCCATAATCGCATGGTTGCGTGGAATATTGAGTGGAGGCTGGCTGGCTGGCGGCAGATGTATCCTGAGTGCTGCTTGCTTGCCAGAGCTGCAGTGAAGGTGTCCTGAATGTCAGCTGCATGATTGGCAGGTTAAGTATTTTGAACGCAGGCTGCCAAGGTGCATGTGGAGATGAAAGTGAACGGTGGCAGGCACATTGACATGAGAGGCGCTGAGCTGTAGCTGACCCGATATTTTTACCCGATTGGAGTAGGTGTCTGGATCAGTGGCCAGCAGCATGTAGGGCAAGTAGTAGCTGATCTGGGGTTTTGATAGGTAGACAGTCTTACCTACACCTGTAAAAACCTGTGAAAAACAGGCATATAGATCAAAATAATATGAATAGAGGTATATAGAATAGAGGAATATGAAAATATACTGTTTCTCTCTGTCTTGGTTCCATGCCATTTTAGAGTTAGGCATGGATAACATCACTCATTTAGAGCAGTATGTAGAAACCATTGAATCTTACAGCCTTCCCTTTATAAGAAGCATTTGTTGTGGGCCTGTGGTGAATGCAGGATCTTTAAACTAATGTTTTTAATTAAAGCCTGGTATGTCTGTCATAGTGAGTGAGTTGGGTAAATAACATGCTTGTTTTTTACAGCCAAATGCACAACTTTAATTAGAAATATATATTTCTGCAGAAATTAACAATAATTTCTGACCTTTTCTCGTTTACAAAAGCATGGCGCAGACACCCTCTGTCAACATAACATTAGGTGAGGTTGTAACATAACATAAACTGGCTACTAAATTTCCCTACAGTACCACTGAGTCCATATACAGGATATGATTAATGTTAGTAGCCTGAACAGTTACCCGTAAATAAACAATGTGATATAGCAGTGTCACACAGTCATTGCCATTTCCTTGTCTGGGTCCATTATCAAAATGGAATTTTACTGAAGGGCTTTTACAAAAACAGAACACAAAGTGGTCATACCTAAAGATATTTATAAAAATGAGATATATATTATCATAAGAATGAGGAGACCAGGCTATTTAGCCCAACTAGACTCATCATTCTGCCTGTACTTAAGAGTGTATCCAGGACTCTGTCAGTCTTGACTTTCTGTCCCGCTATGAATCCTGGTTAACTATTTGTCTAACTGTTTGTCTGAAATTTCATGGTAGGAGCCAACAACATGGTCAGACTTTGGGTTTTGTGTCAACTAACGTGGACGTGTTGGCATCTTTTAGTGTGAAATTGTTCGACAATTTCCATGGTACTGTGGGGAACCATTTTAAGAAAATTGAGACCAATGTCAGGAGGTGCAATTTTCCCCGTACTTTCCCCTCCTCTGTCACCCGACCCCTTTAAAATATGAAAAACAAAAAAATAGAGAGAAGACTGCTTCAGAATGTTGACTTCTTTAAAATCAACTACTGTGTATAAACAAATGAAAGATAATGCATTTAACAAGTCTTGGATGTGTGAGATTAAGATTAGGATTAATATTGAGCTTTGTGCTCCTTTTAGAGCAGTGTTGTCCTTTTTATGGGGACTCTCTGTATGCTCATTTATGATCTGGCTGAACACATGCATAGATGCCAGAGCATCTCAGAACAACACTGTGCAGTGGGCCTCCTCTATGTGGACGATCACAATCTATTGATTGTCCTGTATAGTGCTGTTTGCTAATTTGTGAAAATCTTAATCACAAGCAATTATAAGACAGTTAGAATAAAAAACTACCTTGCTGTGGGTAATTAATTGAAGTGAATAGGTAGCCATTAACAGTTCGGCTGCACAACATGTAAGAAGCATCACTATCTACACTTCTGAAATGTTTATTATTTGTCAATAAAAAAATCAAACAAACTCACAAAGCCTGCCTTAGCAATGCATGTAATTAAGAACACACACACACACATACACATAAATAAAGAAATAAAAAAGAGATCCTGTTGGTTCACGGAGCGCTAATATTCAGTTAACAACAGGAACCACGTCCCTTGCGCTCCGTCCCATTTCGAGCTGCGGGTGTTACATAATGACCGTGTAAATGAATTTCACGCAATTTTTTCATACGGTCTAGATCTCTGCAGGCTCACGCTGGAAATAAATACAGTCACAAAAATACTGCTAGTCTAGTCAGAAATACCCAAAGCTGCCTGCATTGCGGTGCTGAACTGCCTGTTTCACGCTGTGGCACTGTTCATTTTGTTTATGTACTTAGTTAAAAGGGAGAGCACAGAATGATCAACATTTAAGCGATTGCGTCAATAGATATAGTGCCAGATTTAGCTATTAGCTAATTTCCATCTGTAGTCCCCTCACAGTTGAACAGAATGTTACTCTAACAAGAGAGTAGTTACATAATACATTGGTAAAAATGTAGTTAAAAATGTAGGGGGGGGGCATACTATATAGGATTTTAAAAGTAATACGGGCATATTTTTTATACCTTTCATGAAATTTTCAAAGCTGCATTTACCTTTCAAAATTACATTTGCCTAAGAAAACCCAAGATAAAATCACCTACAGTGCTGGTGTATCTGTCTGTTTCTGTCTAAACTTTAATTGTTTACTTAAATAAAACCTCTGTAGACCTTAAAGCAGCCATCCCCTTGTGACCCCTTTTGTTAGACAGTAAGAACTATGAAAAAAGATCATGACATGCATACATAGCTTAGCAACATCATTAGACAGGGAGCTGTGTATATATCTGAAAGTGCACATTTTAATTTTCCAGTATTAACCACAATTTAAGAATGGTTTCTAGAAGGAATGCTTCAGGCTAAAATGATCTGAGGTATTTAAAATCATCTACCCTATCTACCCTACCCCATCTATCATCTACTATTTGTGGGCCTTTTAAAGAAGAAGGTACATATAGTTTTACTAAGCTTTACTAATGTTACAGTGCACAGTTTTCTTTTGTTATACTGTTAGCACTGAGCTTTTCATTGCATTACATTTAGTCCTTTGGCAGATGCTCTTATCCAGGGCGGATTACAAATCCAAAGTGAAAAAAGTGCATATAATGAGGTCACAATAACAACAATGAGTACAGAACACAGAGGAGATGGTGTCTGAATGTGTCAATCCTCTGACTGTGTCAATCCGTCATACAGTGCTGTAATCATCAGCACAATATTTAACGTATTCAGCTCAGAGGCCTCTGCTGGGTAAATGTAACATTCCATGCTTTTGCCTGGTAGATATGATACATTTAGCCACAACTGTCTGAACAATGTGCAAACTGTGATTTAAGAAAAGTAAATGTGATGTACAAGCTATTGATAGCGAGATTTGGACAGAGACTTGGAGTGCGAATGTCCCCTTGAACCAGTTGGAGCACAGCTTAGTAATCAATATGGAGGCTATTCTCTGGCAGGCCTTGGGGCCAATCTGTCATTGGCTGACCCTGTGTGCCGTTTATTGAGACGGCACCGCCTCTTTGACAGTCTGATGTGATGCACCTCCATCGGCTTCTCGGAAAACTTCAGTCGCGCCAGAAGTCATTGTTCCATTGTGTCACATCCGCTGTCTTAAACTTAGACTTTGCTTGGTTTCTTGCCTGAAAATGTTGAAAATAGGCATCAAGTCTATTTCATGTCCTTCCACAGCAGTTCAGACTGTGATGGAAAGACATAGCAGCCAGTCAGATCTCTCCAAAAGTGTGATTCTTTCTGAGGGCGCGAACGGGTAGCTACATAGAGGCCACCTTCTGCCCTTTGGACAAATGATCCCTTAGAATTAGCTGAATTAGTCTGGAACCATCCTCACGCTCAGCTGTGTGAGGGAGCACTGAGAGAGAGAGTGCTGTTGGTGCCTACAAATGTCGCACAGGGAGAATGGAGATCAGGTGCTCTGATCGCCGGCCCACATGGCAGCTAACTCACAGGCCTAGCTCACAGACCTGCTGCCTGACTCACATGAGCTTGCCCTATTTCTTCACTTCATTACATTTTCCCCAAAAAAAAACATTCATTAGGACTGATTCTCAAATACCTTCATGTTCCACATTAATGCAAATGGTCTGTCTTTGAAATGGAAACAGCTGGCTGAACCAGACACTGCAGGAAGTAATAATTTATTCCGTTCATTATTAGCTAATTCATGCTTGAACCACTTCTGAGGTTGAGTCAAGACATCTCTCTGTTGTGCAAGGCATTTCTTTAGGCCGAATTATGCAAAGTTTTTGGCACAAATGGAGAGCCAAATTCCAATTTTAATATTCAACAAGCATTTGGTTGACGTTGGGTCCTTAAAGGCTTATACGGAGGCTAGAAGGGTTTTTCATGTCTGCATGCAGTCATCTGTATTTCTTTGTTTGCAAAATCTCCAAAGGAGCTTGTGTGTGCAACTGCTGTTTATCTGGTAGCTTTCTGCGTACCATGCAATGTGAATGTCATTTTGAAAATGTGTAGATTTTGTGCTGACCTTTGAACCTTTGAGCATGCGGGCAGTGTAATGTCTGAACGTATATGGTATTTAAAGGCTGCAGTCCGGTCAGATGATAACTCCTCACCCATGTTGCTGGATGGGTTCACGTAATGCCTTCATCAGATGCTCCCCCTGTAGGCGATGACTGGAAATGCACTCCCTGAAGGAGGAGACTGCCAGCTGATCTTCTTTTTAAGGGGTAACAGTCTTGCTGTTCCTCTCAGTTGTGTGGGGTATGTACTGTATGGCATCGTGCATGAAAGCCGTCCAAATGATGGGGCAGTACAGAGTAAGATGCAACAGATGTGTATACCTGCCGTGTCAAGGGATTTTTCAGGGATTTGCAGTTTTGTCAAAGACTTTGAATGCAAAGTGGGTATTTCTTAAGAGGAGAGGAGGATGCTATCCAAACTGCCATCCATCATGGACAACACCTCCCACCCCCTGCGCGAGTCTGTGGTGGCCCTGAGCAGCTCCTTCAGTGAGAGACTGCTTCACCCACGGTGTAAGAAGGAGAGCTACCGCAGGTCATTCATCCCGACTGCGGTCAGACTGTTTAATAATACCATTGGGCAATAAACCCCATCACTCAGTAAACCAATACTATGGTGTAGCTCTCAATTTTCTACTTCACTGATCATATATAGGTTGCACTCAGTGCTCATTTCTTTACTGTATTTTTTACTTTTAATGTACATGCATTTTACTATTTTATTGATTCTTGACTTCTTTTATCTATGTATTTCTTTGTTTTTTCTTTTGTATTTTTGTATTTTTAAACTTATTGCACATTGCCACTTTGCCTTTCTACCTCTGTCTTAATGCTGCTGTGACATGTGAATTTCCCCGCTGTGGGATCAATAAAGTTCTATCCTATCTTATCTTATCTTATCTTATTGTAAGTAATTCATAGTCATTCCAAGAGGCCTGGTTATACAGGGAGCCCTGGATGGGCGTGACCCACCTGAACTTTCACCAGACCCCAGAAGGCATTTCAGCACATGGCAACAATATCTGACTGAGCAACAGGAAAAATATAAAAAAACGAAGCTGACAAAAGCACAACACAAGTCCCCATAAGATAAAACACACCAACAGAAATTAAGGAAACACTGCGGCCTTTGCAAATCTCATTAAATTTGTTGAGCTCTTGGTGTCTTGAGCTTCATCGGAGCCCCTGATGAAGGCCCGGTGACCGAAAGCTCACCTAATTAAACGAGATTTGCGTGCACCCGCGGTGTTTGGAGAAAGTTTCATTCATGTGTAACTGTTTTCAACCAGCCTCACCTCCTAACTGCAGTTTAACGATCCTGTTATGCCACCTGGCCTGACCACAGTTATAGCAGCAGGAGTGCGAGGGTAGGAGGGAGAGTATCATCTAGTGACTGGGATGTATGATAGTATAATTGGCTTCCCTTGTCTAGTCAGGTTGCACAAGTTAACTTGTGGTAGGGCTTGAGAGTGTTATGCTCACACTCACCGGTCTAGGAATGTTGTTAGCCTGGTCTGACACTGATATTTATATCTGATCTTCTGTCTGACCCCTAAAGACTGCAGTGCATTGTATTAATAACCAAATGTCATTTGTTAGAATGACACTTTGACATGTGAAGCATGTGTCTAAGGGGACAGGGGACCCAGCGGGATGAACATTTTGGACGCAGCTGGGTGGCTTGGGTATAAGTGTCTGTCAGTTTGGGGGTCAGCAAACGGTCACCCTTCCAGCCAGGGCAGACTCATCTGTCGAGGTTTGCGGTCACTGTCAATCTTGTGTGTAATCGCTCTGTTCAGTGCTGAGGATTAAGGCCACAGTCACTACTCCTGAACTGTTGTGCTGCTAATGCCCAGCCCTTTCACACCTGTCTCCTTTCTGTGTATGCCTGTGAGGTCTGTTGATGTCTATTATCAGATGCTGCTCTCAGATGTGCAAAGCGTGTTCCTTCCCTCTCTGGTGTTTCTGAATTTTGGGATTCTCCATTTTCCTGTCTGGATGCTAAATACAGAATGTGCTGCATATATTCTAAACTAAGCATGTAGAAAACAAATTCTAAGAGATGGATACATTCTAATCCCACAGTGTGATGGCTACATTGTAATTCTAATGCGTGATGGCAGAATTCCAATCCCAGAGCGTGATGGCTATATTCCAATCCCAGAGCGTGATGGCTATATTCCAATCCCAGAGTGTGATGGCTATATTCCCATCTCAGTGTGAGATAGCTAAGTTCTACACCCAGAGTATGATGGGTACATTCTAGTCCTAGAGTACGGGGTTCCATTTAGAAGAGTTTTTGGTCAGCTGATCTTTTGAGAGGTGTTGTCTGAATGACTGACTGTAATTCCGTCACTGTATTTTCATATTTCAGCTGTCCACGAGTTCCCTGAAGATATATTCACCACCAGAGAGCGGAAGCAAGGAGCAGTGCTGCTGCATATACTTGGGGTAAATATGTCTTTCTGTCTGACTGAGGTAGGGTTACCTGTCTCTTGCCATAAGTTTAAAGTTTTAGCCTTAGTGCAACAGGCCCTGGCTAGTTTTTGGCAACTGAAGTGTGTGTGTGTATGTTTATGTGCATGTGTGAGTGTGCATGTATTTGAGAACATGCATTTTTATGTACTTATAAATATGACATTCACATATGTATATGACTATGCAATTCCTAAATGATTCTTAGCTGACGTTTTTTGCAGGGGTTGCATATCCCAAAACACTGATCCACATGTGGTCCTGTAGTGACAGCACAGATCACAATGCATAGCCCAATGAAAAGTTGCTTTGTAAGTGACCGGAGCAGTAAATGAAGTGGAAATATTACCTGTGCATTACATTATTAAATGATGCACTGCTTTATTAATTGATGCTGTACAGTGCACCTATACCATGGGTGGCTCTTTTGACCCAGAACCACTGGTTCTTTTGGGGAGCTGCAAAGCTGTCCTGTAGCCATAGGAACCGGTCAGCTCAAAGAGTCCAGAAGCCCTGCTCCTGGTACCGTGCAGAAAGGGTGTCTGCAGTGATGGTTTATCAGGCATGAAGCAGATTGGATTCGGGCTGCAGAAGTCTTTTCGGGAGAGAAATGTATTTGTCCATCAGTACGTTTATGGGAAAATTGACTGTTACTGAAGAACACTTTCAGCATGGAGGTGACAATGTACAGGTCGTGTTAACTGTTAGAAAAATGAATAGAAAGTGCTAATTGTTGTAGCACTTCAATCTCACCTCTTTGTATTGCATTTGTATAAGGGGGTATTATAGTACTGATTTACACGTTGGCCCTTTCATTACGGTACTGTATTTTGATAGTTGTGGCCCTTTATTTAGTTTGTTTCAGTGATGCTGATGGTTACTGTTGCAATGTGTGACACTTTTGTTCAAATTTAGTCTAACATTTTCTGTTGCTGTTATTCATATGGCTTTACTATATGCACATATGTATGTCTTTTAAGTTGCTCTGGATGAGAACTTCTGCCAAATGAATACATGTAAAGCTGAATATGCTATGGGAATGAAAGTGCTGATAGCTACCCTATGCTGTCCAGTAGGAGCTCAGGTTGGTGGCTGAAATGGTGTGAAGGATGGTGGTTGTGGAGGAGTTGATGACTCGTTGTTGTGGAGGACGGAATAAAAAGGTTAGGGGTGAAGTGAAGGGAGGTGCAGGTAAGGCGGGATCCCACGCTACCACTGAGTGCTTGAATTTTTACAAGCTGAATCAGGAGAGAGAGTCAACGGTCGAATTTTTTGAAAAGCCCAGTGAATAAATTGACTGCAGAGAAAAGACAGGCTGAAGTGGAGAAAGAGCCATTTAAAGGACGAGTGAGTTTGGTTTTGATTGTTTCAATAGTCGGAGCTGAACACAAATGGAAGATTGTTACTGGAGCAGTGGTGGCTTGGAGATGGTGCTATGTGCAGTGTAAGAATTCTGAAGTTAGTGCAGATACTGCTGTTGAAGTACAGGCACTCGTGCCCTTGCAAGGTTATCACCTTTCACTAATGGAGGTCGTTTTGCTTCGTAATTGATGTCAGCAAGGTGATGAAATCTTGGGCAAACTGACTGTTAATAAATGAATTAATAACTTCTTGGCCTGTAATACAATATCTGTCAAATCTGAGGGATGGAGAACTGAAATGGATTTTTGGAAAAAAAAAAGCTACTCATGCAAAATTCACAGCCTTTCCCATGAGGTGTATGCATCTGTTTAACTTGTGACCTTACTTGCATACACAGTAATGTTAGTTTAGACTAGAGTCACAGATTATGTTCTTATGGCCAGATATTCAACTGCAGCATTTCTCCTGTTTTTTATCTAACGTGTTCCAGTTGCTAACTGGATGTTCTCATGCTGCCCATGTTGCTATGGGCAGTGGATGTTCTGTTTTACACCATGTCCTTCATGAATGTTTACAGGGAGCCAGCAAATCAGAACACTTGGAACATCAACGAATGCGGAGACAGAAATTTCAGTGTGATGTGCACTGAGCTGACCATCTGGTCAATATGTAAAAAAATCATTGTTATTATAGCGTGACCCTTGTGTGATTTTTTTTGATGGTGTGATCCTTACTCCTGTCTATGGTCACAGGCCCTTTACATGTTCCTGGCCCTCGCCATCGTCTGCGACGACTTCTTTGTGACATCACTGGAGAAGATCTGTGAGGTAACAGAGCTGGAGCAAATGTATCTAATTGGTTAATTTTCTTTTGGTTGATGAACAAATGACCATTCTAATTGAAAAGCCACATTTTTTCAGTTACAAATGCAGTGGTATTAATGATCTCTAGTTATTTTTGCGATGAAAAATGATATTATTGTGTGTAGTGACCCAAAGTGTGTTGAGAAAGGGTGTGTGGCCAAACAGTAAATAGCTGTTCAAATAAACGCCTGCAGAGTAAAATGAATGTGTGGGAACTGTATGGCACTTTTTGGTTTTGATTCAGACAGCGTGTCCATGATAAAAATATCCTCTTGTTGTCACGTGTGTTCCACGGGGAGCGCAGATACAGAGTGACAGCCCCCCCCCACACACACACACACACACACACACACACACACACACACACGCACACACACACACACACACACACACACACACTTCCCCTCGTGTCTCCTGCACAGAAACTGAACCTGAGTGAGGACGTCGCTGGTGCTACCTTCATGGCGGCAGGAAGCTCTGCCCCCGAGCTCTTCGCCTCTATCATCGGTGAGACACACACTCATGTGTGCACGCGCACGCCACAGTTCGGCAATGCCAACTGCGATAGCCTCGCGTGTAAGCAGGGGAGAGGTGATTTCAGGCATTTCGTCCTTCTCCGCAGGTGTCTTCATCACCCACGGCGACGTGGGAGTGGGCACGATTGTCGGCTCGGCGGTCTTCAACATCCTGTGCATCATCGGCGTGTGCGGAATCTTCGCTGGTCAGGTGCGTGTCCCTCAGGTGCCACACGCTCCGGGCCCGTCCTCCATCCCTTGTGTTTGCATCCTCCTTCTGTTTGAATGAGTGACAAGGCTGCTGTACGAACCGCAACACTTACATTGCATTATATTACATCATTGCCATTTAGCA
The DNA here is from genome assembly GCF_013368585.1 of Megalops cyprinoides. Classification (NCBI taxonomy): domain Eukaryota; kingdom Metazoa; phylum Chordata; class Actinopteri; order Elopiformes; family Megalopidae; genus Megalops; species Megalops cyprinoides. The sequence goes on along the minus strand of NC_050594.1, from coordinate 7,540,935 downwards.
GAGAAGCCTATTCAGAGCGACTTACATAGGTTACAGTTTTTACATCGAATCCATTTATACAGCTGAGGCAGTTCAGAGTTCAGTACCTTGCCCAAGGGTACAGCAGCAGTGCTCTAGCGGGGAATTGAAACAGCAGTCTTTCGGTTGCAAGCCCTGCTCCTTACCGCTATGCTACATTGCCGTCCCTCTTGTCGGAACGAGTGGCAGGGACATGTTCTCATCCTGTTCTCTCTCTCTCTCTCACGCCTTCTAGGTGGTCTATCTTACACGGTGGGCAGTGTTTCGTGACTCATTGTACTACACCCTGTCTGTGGTGGCTCTGATTGTGGTGAGTCTTTCCTCACACCATTGCTCAATCCCTCAGCTCTATATCCCGCCTGCACACTGCCTTGTCAGCCACGCCCCCTACCTCCCCACACTCACATCACCCCCTGCCATCCCTTGAGGCAGAGAATACAAGTGTGGTAGCTCACACATACTTGCAACAGTACATCTGTGAGGATGTCAGTAGCTAGACAGTGTAATGTTAACTATTAACAGCAATATTAACTCTTTCATTCTGTCTTTTCCAGTTTATCTACGATGAAAAGATCATGTGGTGAGTGGCCCTGTCTGCTCGTTTTTCGCGATTAGCGGGTGGAGTGAGTGGGCGTGGCCTTGACTCTACACTCTGTGTTTCAGGTGGGAGAGCGTGGTGCTGGTGGTGATGTACGCGGGCTACATTCTCATCATGAAGTGAGTGTGCCAGGACTCTACAGCAGTGATAGGGGGGAGGGTGGGGCTGGAATGCACTGTGACCTCTGAACTATGACACAGACAGCACGTCAGCGATGGTCGCAAGAGAGGGGTGGCGATGAAGTGTGGCCTAAGGGCAAGAGTTTGGGTGGGGTGTAGGGTGATCCCGTGCAAAAATTGGGTCGATGGTGAAGCATCGTTGAAGGTGATCTCAGGCAGCCATAGGGGTAATGCTGGCCGAAATGTCATTTCAGGTAGCACTTTGGGTTAGGTTGGCCTGATAAGAGTGTGAGCTCAGGAGAGATTCCAACAGATTCAAAGCTGTATCTGTTGCCTCTCTTTTGGTTTGACAAGGGTGTTAAAAAAGTCAAAATGGCACACACCACTGTGGTGTTCCAGGTAGATGCAGGTGCTGCTGTACCTACCCATCTGCCCAAAGAACAGAGCTCTTTGGCGCCTCAGATGATGGTAAGGGGTATAAATAATACAGACAGCATGGAGCTTTTTTCACAGTCACTGATGAGGGCCACATTTGTCCCAGCACATCTTGATATTGCAAGGCAAACAGACATGCTGCTGGGCTTTGTCATTGCTAAATGTGCTGATAATAAGCAAAGCCTTGACCTCTCTGTCCCTCAGTTCTAACCTTAAAGTTGCTGTCACAGATAAACTTCAGAGACAGATGGACCAAAATCCGTGCTCAAATTTTCCTCACAAAACAGGCTGGCTGCTTACACTTAAGATCCTTGTACCCCCTGGGTGAACACACACGCATGCACACGCACACGCACACACTCACACACACACACACACACACACACACACTCACATATACACACACACACACACACACACACACACACACACACACACACACGCATACATATACACACACACGCACATACACAAGTACACACCATCTTTTTGAATTTCCACCTGGCTGTCAGGAAGAATATTTGCGGTTTGACTCCTGTCATGTGACCCTCTGTTGTTGTTCAGATTTAACACAAGCATGCAGAGATACTTCACAGGGAAGAAAGACGAAAGCGTTGCCAATGGTAACACTGTGATCAGCGAGATGGAGGATGGTAATGCATGTTATGACCAAAACTGGGACGACCCCTCCATGCCATTGCTCTCCACAGGTAAGGGTGACCAGACAGGCTGCGGTCCACAGTGGTCACGGCCACCTGGCGCCCTTGCGGTCCAGGTGCAAGTGACAGGGTGGGGGATTTCTGACAGGGAGGTACGGTTCTCTGTCAAATTCAAATTTGACTTGCGTGACAAATATGGACGCAAAAAAGGAAGCACAAAGAACAACACAACAATTATAATGAGAATTGAAAGCTCAGATTATAAAGCATTCCTGCTCTCCCATTTCCAAACACACTGAAGAAACTGATTAGTTGCTCATATGTTAATAATTGTTTCCCTCTCTTGTGTTATTATTGCATTTGAACTGCCATATCCACAGTATCAGCATCTTCCCTTAATATCATTTTTAGCATCAATTACATTATTTTTACCCATTCTGTCTTAGGCAGAAATAAATCAAATTGACTGAAGCCAGATAAGTGAGAGAGAGCATATTTGGTTATGTTTAGTTCTGTTGACCTCAGTGTGAATGAGCACGTTAAGGCGTGGGGGCTGCCTTACTAGGTGGGACAGGCGCAGTGGTGCAGGTGGGGACAGGATGTTGGTGTCAGTGTCCAGTGTGGCTGGGCATTGTTTCTGTATTTCATGCTTTAACTCTGTATCTTTCTTAATGTCTACAGTCAGTTGCACTCTCTGTTAGCTGTAATTTGTCACTCAAGAAGAGGTGATGTCATCCTCCGGGCTTCCAGTCATCTGAAACTTGCTAAAGCTCTCTCTCCTTCTGCCTCTAACTTTTGCTGGCACCGCTGATATTTATAAAGTGTTCTCCAACAGCTGTGTCTTTGAATGCAGTTTCTGTTTAGCTGACCTTGATACTGTCAGCTAATTCTAAATCTGATTCCTCACTCCTTAAACAACAGCCCTGTCTGTCAGTGCTATTTCTATTCAGTTAACATTGATGCTGTAAGCTGATTCTACATCTAACTCCTCACTCCTTCTGCAAGAGCCTTGTCTGTCAGGGTGGTTTCTATTTAGCCGACCCTGATTCTGTCAGTATATTCTACACCTAACTCCTCACTCCTTCCACAACAGCCTTGTCTGTCAATGCAGTTTTTATTCGGTCAACATTGATGCTGTAAGCTAATTCTAGATCTAATTCCTCACCAGCAATTGCACACTTATAAAGGCCTGTCTGTTTAGCCTTACTAATCCTCATGTTGCTTGTGTCTTGTAGTGTCATGTGTCGCCTGCCGATGCTTCCTGCTTCTATCGTCTGGTCTTTTTTGTGTGTGAACCCACTGGCTGAAGTGAGAAAAACCGGGTGGGGGGAGTTAATTTTCGAAAAACGATTTCTCTGCGGACCTTTTCAGATATTGATTAGAAAGATGATGATGTATAAACTCAGAGAATCAGTGTGAGCTGCATTGAGATCAGAGGTCTGGCAGCTGGTCTTGCGGCTGCTCCAAGGCTGGAAGTAATGATCTGAGAGTGAGCTGAAGTTTGTATTTCATCTCACGTTTAACTCTGATTAGATCTGAAAATGTCTCGGGGGCAAAGTGGCAGAACTTGAACTCTGCTCAGCGGGGTGGAGCGTCTCACCAGCGGGGAGCCGAGCGTGATAGTGACACATCCTTATGGTGTGTGTGTGTGTGTGTGTGTGTGTGTGTGTGTGAGAGAGAGAGAGAGAGAGAGCTTGTGCATGTATGCTTGTGTGTTCCTAAGGTGTTCCTAAGGCATGTTAGTGTAGATGTAGATGTAGTGTGCATGCATGGTGCATACGTGCTCACCTGTCTGTGTGTACGTGTGTGTATCAGAGTGTGTGTGTGTGTGTGTGTGTGTGTGTGTGTGTGTGTGTGTGTGTGTCTGACAGCGTCTCTGCTTTCCCAGTGAAGCCCAGTAAGACTTACAGCCGAGGCTCCGTGGTGATGGTGGATGAGATCATGAGCTCCAACTCTCCAAACTACCGCTTCCCTGAAGCAGGACTCCGCGTCATGATGACCAACCACTTCGGACCCAAGACCCGCCTCCGAATGGCCAGTCGCCTCATCATCAATGAGGTCTGAGCCCAGGAGAGGGGGGGGCCTGGGGGGGGCATAGAGGGATCAGATGGGACAGGGGACCCTATTGGGAACAGAATGTAATAATACGAAAAATGTGAAGAAGTGAGAAGACACGGCAACCTTCAGTGAATTTGCAGCTAGAGCTTGTAAACAGACGCACATGAATCAGACACTCTGAAAGCTGGAAGTGCAGAGGACATTTTATTACCCTGTTTATTACCCTATTAGTGTTACTGGTGTGAAAATGGCCAGAGATGTCCTGGATCACATATCTGAGGAGGGGACCAGTGAAGGTTATCGAATTTCTTTTTCTCATTTTCTGATCGCTTTCTCTTCCTGTGTGCCGCTCTTGGGCGTGTTGTTCCCGGGGACAGCAGAGGTTGGTCCAGGTTTCAAACAAATCTGACAACATGGTGATGGATGGGAAAGCAGACAACCTGGAGAACGGGAATGTTCCAGAGGACAAACAGGTAGAGGAGAAGGAGAACGACTTGTCCTCCCCCTTCTCTTTGCCAGGTGAGAAACCCCCGGGTACTGTCACGTTCTTACACAAGCACTAAACATCAGAACAATGCCATTTTCATGCCGTTCCTTACCTTAAACTTTATTTGGCAAACATATGAGCTGTATTATATCATCACGGGACCAGAGAAGGCATTGGCTGCCAATATTAGCACAATACATTTACCCATTCCAGGAAGTCAGAATTCAGTGGTTACTTCAGCTCTGACTCCCTTCAGCGAGTCAGTAGATTTCACAATCTCAGTACAGACCCTAGAGACATGTTTAGATGGCAGTCTTGGACCAGTTAGCTCAATTCTATCTTTATGGAGAAGTTAGTATCTCATAAGATCTGAGTTGAAACAGACAGTAATCCTTTCGTCATTGTTGACCTCTGTGTACAGTTCCCAGCAGGCATAGCAAGGCAGTCTGGGCCTCTTCTCGTTATTCAAATTCAAAATGCACTCTGGGATTTGTGTGAGACTTTAATCATCACAGGGGTGATTGCAAAACCACAGAAGAAACTGAGATTTGCATGTCTCATTCCTTCAAAAGAAAGTTTTCTCGTGCAGATTCCTGGTAAAAAAACAGCACGTACATTTGGAAAATTGTTTGAACTGTGCTTTAAGAGGGATGCATGAATGTGTCAGGCTAACGTAAGGCAAAACAGCATTGCAGGTCGCATCGTATAATGCCACATTCTAGTAATGGTCACAAAGGCCCCATCACAATGAAAGTAGCTGCATCATGGATATGCTAACACCTCTGTGCTGTACAGTGCTATACTAAAATATATGGTTGTCCCTAGCTTACTACTAGCGTCAGTGTTATTGCTATGACAGAAGTTTTGAATCAAATTAATTGACTGGTTGGTACTTAGCTAGCCTGTAGAGTAGCATGATTGTGAAGGACTTTCATAAGTATGTTGGGTGCAAGTTGTGTGAAACAATAAGTATTGACCTTAGCAGAAATTTTGACCATGTTTTCTGAAAAATGTGGCCCATTTCCAAAGGTTTTGTCAAGAGGTTGATTCACTTAACATTCAGCGATCACATATAGAGCATTCAGTGGAAAATATGATTAGATGTGTTGAACCTGTACAAGATAGAATGGTAAAATACTGCATGAAGAAATCAGAATTTTTATACCAATTTGCAAATAAATTGAGTTTTTTTTCTCTGTTTAGTGCAGTTATGAACATAAGTTAGCAAGCATTATTGCCACACCACCTCCTCAAAATACAGAGGAAAAGTGCAATGTCACGGTTACACAAATTTCCTAGTTATAGGTTGCACAAGTCACAAGAATCTCAGTCATAAGATTGCAGCTACAGGGGCAAAAGAGGAAACCTATGAAATCCTTGAATCATCCAGCTCATCTGCACAATTTAGGATTGGTTTCTATTCTGCATGGTTATTTGCTAGCTAGCTAGCCAGTCAGAAAGCTAGCCAAGCCCCTAAGCCAGCTGCCTACCTTTGACTAAAATTACATCGGCAATTCAAACCTGCACACCTACGAATTGTACATCGGATACACAATACTGCATGTATGCGTGAGATATCACGTTTGGTTTGAGGGAATTCTGTTTGAAACTGAAGTGTAATGCCATTTTAAATAGTTGGTTGATATCTTTTTTCGTCTGGCTGAAATTAATTTCCTAGGTGCAGGGAGCGCCACGTGGTAGGAATAATCTAAAAAAAAACCATGACGAAAGGTCTTTTCTAACACATCCCTTCAATTCACCACAAAAAAACAGGATTCAAGGTTTGAGGGCCATTACATTACCGCTGCTGAGCGTTCTTAGAGCATTGTTATCAAGAGAGACTTACATGGCTTACAGTTTTTCTATTTTATGTTTATACAGATAGATATTTACTGAGGCAATTTAGGGTTGATGGAGATGAATTGGAAACCTCTGCGGTACAAGCAGCCCTGTTCTTTCCCTCTACACCACAAACAGACTTCAGGAACAGACAGCATCACACTTGCTTTGGAGCTGGATTGTAGTTGCTCTCTTTGTCCTGCAGGGGGCATTCTGAACAAAGTGAAGTGGGCGATCTCCTGGCCCGTGCTGCTCTTGCTGTACTTCACCGTGCCAAACTGCGCCAGGCCGCGCTGGGAACGGTTCTTCATGCTCTCCTTCTTCCTCTCCACTGTCTGGATCGCTGTTTTCTCCTACTTCATGGTGTGGATGGTGAGTCACTGTCAGTGTGTGTGTGTGTGTGTGTGTGTGTGTGTGTGTGTGTGTGTGTGTGTGTGTGTGTGTGTGTGTGTGTGTGTGTGCGTACGCGCTTGTGCATATGTGCGTACAGTATGTGTGTGTGAGCATCGCTTGGGGATGCATGCGTGTCAAAGGGTGTGTCTGTGCAAGCGTGTGTGTGTGTGTGTGTGTGTGTGTGTGTGTGTGTGTGTGTGTGTATATGTATTTGTGTTTGTGCTAGTGCTGTACCAGAGACCATTTGTGAGTGAGCATGTGTGTGTTTGTGTGTCTGTGTGAGAGACTGAGAACTCATCTGTGAATGTCAGTGGGTTTGATTTTTGCATCATTTCTCAGCAGATACTGATCTTTATATTAGCCGGTATTCAATGAGTCTACCGTGGCAGCCATTCCAAATACAACAGAGGCCAGTTATTTTGCCCAGTATGTGTTGACAAGAAAACAACCCCAATATATTAGGGTCATACAAATACGCACGCTGAAAAGCAGTTCCATTTATTCCCTGACGAGAACGTATCCAAGTAATACATCTTCTTTTAAAATCTACAAAGCCAAAGCATTACTCGGCCTTGTGATTTATTCATTGAGGCTACATGATGTATGAGCTTAGGAGTAATATCCTCCAAGAATGTAAACTAAAGGCCGGCTAGAAATCATTGATAAGTGAGCTTTAACCTGCCAACCAGCTACTTTTGTTCATTTTAGCTACTGGAATGACAAAATAAATCTTAATCAATAATTATTATTGGCTAGAAGATATTGACATCTGTTGATTAGCAAGATACATTTCCAGTGTTTTAATTCTCTTAGAGCTGTCCATTGATAGTATCAGCCATCTTGCAATGTGACATGCTGGGTTAGATTGCCAAAGCAATTCAATTTGTTAAAGACAAAATGGCCAACAGATCTATTTAGCAGGAGCTGAATCCACGACCGCCACAGCCATAAGGTGCCGTCCAATAGTCAGTGACGCTGCCCTGTGAGGTCACAATGTACTGTGCATGCTTTAGCCTCACCGGGTTATTACAGTTTGCAGTCTACTAGCCTAGTCAGATTGTGCTGCTGCTACAATCCCTTATTTCCACATCACTGGCAAGTGCCCACCTTTATCAGTTCTTCACTGCATAAGCATGTTTGACAAATTGCTTTATTGCCATGCATTGTATTGTTTATCAAGAAAGAAAAAAAAAAAACATGTTCAGGTTTCTCTGTGTGTAAGCCAACTCTGTATTAATGGTCTGGGTCAGATTGCTCGAACCCAGCTAGCCTAACGGCAAATTGGCCTGCATTGCTCATTAAGAAGACTTTTGTGATTATCTGCATTGGTTGTAGAAAGACGTTTTGTTCAAACTTATGCAGATTGTGCAGAACAAGCTTTTGTGTGAATTTGCCAAGAAAAAAAAAAAACTAACTTGAATAGGTAATCAGGTTATTTCCCTGCTTTTTCACTCCAACTTTGGATTTGCTTACTGTGCATTATTCTCACCTCACCCCAGCATCCTGTACACTCTCACAGGAGTGGTGAAGAAGAGAGAGTGGAACCCTTGCACTTGTCCATAGCCAATGGAAATTTTACACACATCATGCCCAACAGTGCCCCAGAGCAAACACTTGTTAGAGGATATACCACTGACATCATCTGACAAGCACCTGACAAGGGCCCCAAAGGAAACCCACCCTACCCCAGCAGAATGGAGCACATTGTGTCACATCACTGAAGACCCACTGTAATGACGCAGCCCAGACTCAAACATGTGACATCTTGAAATGCAGGGCTCGGCTTGCTAACAAATAATCAGAAAATACCCGAAACTTCAAATTCGTTTCTGTGAAAATAGAGCACAAATAGGATTTATAGTTCTGCAAAAATTCAGCTGGCTGCTGGCTGGAGGTTTTTGGCTGAATGCTGGTAACATTTGAGATGCTTAATCTGTGCTTAGAATTGAGCCGGATGCTTCTGTTTAATGGCCTTTATTCTGTTTCCTCCTTACAATGCTTTGGCCTACAACCTGCAAGGCACAATGAGGCCGCACGCTCAAGCTATAACATCTGCAAGTTTTTCTTTAGTTGTTTGGTTTGAGATGTTTCATCCATTCCTTAACTGTTACACTCATGGTGCAAACATTGTTTCTTTAAGATGTTACCATACCCTACAACCATAACAATCCTATACACACTGCTAAATGGATTCTAGAGTGGTTTTATGAACACCAGGATGATGTCAGATGCCTTCCATGGCCTCCCCAGTCATCAGATCTTAACATCATTTAACAATTATGGGACGTTCTGGAACAGAGTGTGGCGCAGATTTCTACCTCCTTCATCTCTCAAAGAACTGGAAGCTTTCTTTCTTGAATTATAGTCCAATATCCCTCTTGAAAAAGAGTTCATAATCTGTTTAACAGCATTCCAAGAAGGAATAAAGCTGTTCTGAAGACAAAGAGGGGCTGAACTACTTATTAGTTAGTAAATATTTATATATTGTTCAGTGTTTCCATTATTTTGTCTACCACTTTGTATATACACTGTTGTCAAATACACCAGTTATTGCACTTGCTGTCCACAGGGTGGTGTGAGAACACAACGGGAGCAAGGAGCACCACACACAAGCATTTCATGAGTACAGCCATAGGCAGGCATTTCATGAGTACAGCCTTAGGCAGGCATTTCATGAGTACAGCCATAGGCAGGCATTTCATGAGTACAGCCATAGGCAGGCATTTCATGAGTACAGCCGTAGGCAGGCATTTCATGAGTACAGCCGTAGGCAGGCATTTCATGAGTATGAGTACAGCCATAGGCAGGCATTTCATGAGTACAGCCATAGGCAGGCATTTCATGAGTACAGCCATAGGCAGGCATTTCATGAGTATGAGTACAGCCTTAGGCAGGCATTTCATGAGTATGAGTACAGCCATAGGCAGGCATTTCATGAGTATGAGTACAGCCTTAGGCAGGCATTTCATGAGTATGAGTACAGCCATAGGCAGGCATTTCATGAGTATGAGTACAGCCTTAGGCAGGCATTTCATGAGTATGAGTACAGCCTTAGGCAGGCATTTCATGAGTATGAGTACAGCCATAGGCAGGCATTTCATGAGTATGAGTACAGCCATAGGCAGGAATTTCATGAGTATGAGTACAGCCTTAGGCAGGCATTTCATGAGTATGAGTACAGCCTTAGGCAGGCATTTCATGAGTATGAGTACAGCCTTAGGCAGGCATTTCATGAGTACAGCCATAGGCAGGAATTTCATGAGTATGAGTACAGCCATAGGCAGGAATTTCATGAGTATGAGTACAGCCTTAGGCAGGCATTTCATGAGTATGAGTACAGCCTTAGGCAGGCATTTCATGAGTATGAGTACAGCCATAGGCAGGCATTTCATGAGTATGAGTACAGCCATAGGCAGGCATTTCATGAGTATGAGTACAGCCTTAGGCAGGCATTTCATGAGTATGAGTACAGCCTTAGGCAGGCATTTCATGAGTATGAGTACAGCCTTAGGCAGGCATTTCATGAATCTTGACCAGGAAAGCAAAGAGGAAAAAAAAACTGAAAATACAGTGCAGTAAATGTACAAAAATGTTCAAGTTTGCCTCCACAGAACAGTCATGTTGTTTTGAAAGTGCATAGAATGGATAGGTAGGTAGAGGGCAGAATTGTGGCTGCTGGAGATAAAGTTCTCATGATGCCACAAGTTAAAAGCAATAGCCTTTGCGTGTGAACATGAAAGTGCATCATCCTTCCTCCTTTCTTTTATTGGATTCTTGGGCAACTCTTTGCCACTTCACTAGCGGCTCACAAAGTTTTGGACACAAGATATTTTTAGGGAGGTTTCCACTAATAGCAGCTGACTTATTTTTTTGGAAATCCTGTAGTGATATTAGCAAACCATTTTTGGCTGCTTGAGGATTGATCCATTGGTGACAAGACAGAAGTTATGAGATAGTACTACTGGTAGACATATTTGAAGTTAGAACAAAGAGCTGAGATGTAGCAGTTGTGGTTATTAAGGTGAAATTTCAACTGAAGAAATTTTTGGTGGTAAACAGCACAAAGAGCCTTAAAATCCATAATGAATGTTTGAATTGTTCAGTCTGAGATGGTGTGTGTGTGTGAGTGGGATCAGCTGCAAGGTCAATGGCATGTGATGACATGTACCTTCCAATGTCAGAGCACTCACACCTGCGTTTGTGTTCGCAGGTGACAATCATCGGTTACACTCTGGGAATCCCGGACGTCATCATGGGCATCACCTTCCTGGCAGCTGGCACCAGCGTCCCCGACTGCATCGCCAGTCTCATCGTCGCCCGGCAAGGTGCCCGCCGGTCGCTGTTGCTCTTGATTTAGAAAACTGTCTGTGTTCCTGGGACTGTTAGAGCCCTGTGGGTCTGAATTCTGTGCAGCCTCGTTTGTGTGTCTACCAGCTGAGCTGTGTTCCACATCACCTGTCAGGGGGAGGGGGGAGGGGGGAAGGGGGAGGGTGCAGCAGGCTGTGGGATGTCACAGTTAAGTGCTTCCTCCTTGCCTCACAGGTCTCGGGGACATGGCAGTGTCCAATACCATCGGCAGCAATGTCTTCGACATCCTGGTGGGCCTGGGCATCCCCTGGGCGATCCAGACCGTGGCCGTCAGTTACGGCTCAGTGGTGAGACTCCCACCCTTGCCTCAGCTGACAGACGGGCACCTCGAGACCAGCTCTGGGGGTGGCCCGCTGTCACCATCTTACAGCACGCATTAAGAGCGATGAGAGTACAAAGACACCACAGAGCACTTTGTCCAAGTCTGAAAAGACGAGAAAAAACTGTGCCTTGTGTGAGTTGCATTGTGGCTGTGATCAGCTTCGACTGGTCGTTTGGACCCCTTACACACCGGGTGAGAGAACTGGTTTAATTAATACTGGAATATCTATTTGTTAGCCACCTTTAAGATGTGATGTGTAGTAGTCTCCCCTATTGAGCTACAGATATAAATGCACAAACAGGCCTGGCTGTCATTAGGAGACAAGGGAATCTTTTTTTTTCCAAAGTCAAACTCATCACCATTGTTTTGCTGTTGTCGGGGGTGTGTGTGATTGCCTTCTGTCCCTCAGATCACTTATGATGCCCAGTATGATACATATACATTACAGCACGGTGTTCCATTAGGTCCACTCTGTCTCAGTGCTCACACCGCTGCCACTTTTCCGCCACTTACATTGTTTCTGTAAATTGCTCCGAGCTGTAGCTGATAAAAATTTGATTGAGTGAATTGCTAGCTTGGAAGAAATGAGTGGCCTGTTGAGGATCTCAGGTCTTGTTTTGTGAACAGCTCTGACTCACACAGTCTCTCCTGGTCTGGGTGGGGAAACAGTAGATGAGCATACCATCTGCTTTCCTCTGCCTATGTCTGCACACAAAGGCCACAGTGCTGAGGGCCAGCTCAATCATCAGTGCATTTTGGCCAAAGTAAAATTGATCCATTTTGAAATCTGCAGTGGTAAACTTTCAGCTTCAGAGCTGAAATCCTGTGTTGCGGTAGCCATTGCCGTGGCGACATGTCCACTGCTTAATAATAGCTTGTAATGGTACAGGGCACCTTCAGCCCCCCCCCCCCCCCCCCCCGGGCAGCCAAACAAACAATTACCCTGCAATTCCAGTCCTTAATCAGAGAGACAGAGTACGTAACTGTGCATTGTGTTTATTTTGAGCTTTACTAAAGGGCATGGCCAACAGCTTCTGAACATTTAAAGCTCTTGAAACTGGTTTGATAAGAGTAGCCATTACGTCAAAGTTTATTTCAGTTTTTTTTTTCCAGTTATTGGCTTTATTTTGTTCTACGCAGCAAAAATCTCTCTGACTCAGTATTTCCATTCAGCAGTGCCCCACCTGAAGCTCACCTGTTCTGTCATTTCCTGAATGTGTTTTGCACGCCAGTGTTTTTTTTTTGTCCCACATGGTGGTACCCATGTCCGCATTACTCATCAACAGACAGGCAGCTGAGTAAATCTCCTGAACTTCTTCAATTTGGAGTTCCTCAAACCACGTAGCCAAAAGCATGCAGTCATTTGCAAAAAATTTCCCAGCCTCACCCGATCTTATCTGCACTGTTTGTAGTCAGAAAAAGCCACAGAGTTTTTGGTAACCGATGCTGATTTCCTGTGTGAGATTCAGAACATTGATGTTGTTTATGTAGTGAGAAGATCTGGTTAGGTCTTGGGTTACAGATACACACATGATTGCTTTTTACCTCAAAACAAGCATTTTCATTCATTTCATTTTGGTCATACTGTAGAATACGCGCTGCAGCATACAGTACCATACAATACATGGTGACATGTCCTTATATGCAGGACACTGTTCAACTGTTTTTAACCAGGCAAAAAATACACATCAGTGGAAGCATTACCAATGCCAGTTTGAATAAGGTACACATTTACAAGCATTAACAAATGTGTGGGTTGCTGTCATTTGGTGTGCCTGTGAATCGATGGGACTATGGCATTTCAGTGCACTGGGTTAAACCAGACTATGCTTCCCCGTCTCCTCCCTGTAGGTTCAGATTAACAGTCGGGGACTGGTGTACTCAGTTGTGCTGCTGCTGGGATCTGTGGCTCTCACTGTAAGTATATGCCTGATTCTGGTTCTATACCTGTAGGCCTACTCCTGGTTGTATCTCTGTAAGGCTACTCCTGTTTATGCGTTTCATGGCTGGTCCTGGTTCTATACCTGTCTTCCTGATCCTGGATCTGTAGCTCTAGTCCTGATGCTGGCTCTACACTACATTATGTCATTTAGCAGACACTCTTATCCAGAGCAGCATACATAGCTTACATTTTTTGCATGTTACCAATTTATATGGCTGGATATGTTGTGGGTTAAGTACCTTGCCCGGGGATACAGCAGCAGAGTCCCAGTAGGGAATTGAACCAGCAACCTTTTGGGTACAAGCCCTACTCCTTACCACTATGCTACATTGCCACCCCTAATATTAGCTAATATTAGCTCATAAGACAATATTGTATTATCATATTCTTGTATTAGCCCATATTATAATATTATATGGTATCTATGGTAATATTAGTCGTGTCATGCATTAACTTCAGCGTAGCATTATAGTATTAAGAATAGCTGAGAGTAGCTAAATGTCGCTGTCAAGATCCCTGCTGTCTCCTCTGGGATGATCACCCCCCCCCCCCCCCCCCCATCACCGCCCCTTCTGTTTCTCCTCTGGCAGGTTCTGGGGATCCATGTCAACAGGTGGAAGCTGGACCTGAGGCTGGGGGTGTACGTGATGGTCATGTACGCCATCTTCCTCTGCTTCTCCATCATGATCGAGTACAACATCTTCACCTTTGTCAACCTGCCCATGTGTCAGGAGTAGCCTTCGCGCTAAGCTCCGACCAAACCCCCCTCCACCTTTACTCACCCTCACCACCATCTCGTCACCTTGGCAAAGCCCTGATCTTCATACCCTTCTCATACCCCTAATCCTGCCTTGGCCCCAAATCCCTATACAACCCCCCCCTCCCCCCACACCACCCCCCACCCCCACCACCACAAGCCAAGATTACAACATCCCTTCCTTGTTGCTCTCCATCACTCAGTGATGGATGTGAAGTAGCCTCTCTCCCCTCTCGCTGTCCACCCGACCCAGCTGAGAGGGGTGGCTTTCAGATCTCCCTCAAGAGCCTTCCAGCCCAGGGTAGAGATGATCACATCTCCCTCCAGAGCTTCTAAACCCAGGGGAGATATGATCATATTTCCCGCCACATCCTCTAAAACCATGAGAGGGACCATCGCATTTCCCTCCAGAACCCCTCAACCCGAGGGAGGGGCGATCACACCTTCCTCCAGAACTCCTTAAACCAAGAGAAACCCCTGTCACATTTCTGTTCAGAACCTCTCAACCCTGAGGAGAGACAATGGCATGTCCCTTCAGAACACCAGAGACCCAGAAACTGTCATACCTGTCCATCCAGGACCTCTCAACCCAGGGGAAGAGACCATCTCAACCCAGAGGACAGGTCCTGCTCATTGGCAGCTGTTGTTTCTCTCTGGGTCACATGACGGTGGACAGACTTACCCTGAACTTTTGTCAATCTTGTAACAGGACCTTTCTCTCCTCCGAACAGGGTACTCTGCCACTCTACTTTTCTACAAAAGATCATCTTCCTCTTTTTCTTTGCTGTCACGCTTTTTTTTTTTACATGATTGTATTTTTGGTCTGGCAGCTCAGGGTGTCAGCCATGAGTCCGAACAGAGCCAATCAAACATAGCTGCCAGGAGCACTGCACAATGTGAACTTTTTATTCGTTCATAATTTCTCCTTAACATTTTATTTAAAAAAAAAAAAACAGTGAAGAGAAGAAAATGAAACATGTTTGAAGATGTTGCACTTTAGAAACAGGCTGTTTAAACACACAGAAACGTTTTGTAATGTGTTTTGGTTCGGGAAACATTCCAGTTCTTTCTTATATGGTGCAATAAAAGGAGGGTGTTTGGGGCTACCCCACTGATGGTGTGCCCCCCCCCCCCTCCCCAACCCCCCAGATGAGATGCACCCTCCACAAGTAAGAGACAACTGCACAAGTATGTATGTGGGTATTTGTGTGTGTGTGTGTGTGTGTGTGTGTGTGTGTGTGTGTGTGTGTGTGTGTGTGTGTGTGTGTGTGTGTGTGTGTGTGTGCGCGTGTGTGTGTGTGTGTGCGCGGGTGAAGCATAACACAATGTGGTAATGTACATGAAAATAATGTGGGCGAGAGTCTGTGAGTGTGTGCTCATCCGTATGTCTAAATGTACATGGTGACAGCATGTGTGGGAGCGTGTGTGCGAGTGTGTGACCGTACGCTTAATGACTTAAAAACTCCCCCTGCTACATCCAGAAAAACAGCCAGGCTGCTTGGGCAGAACATAAAGGAGAAGTTGGTTTGCTTCCCTCAAAGAGGAACATTCCCACGTTGAGGCAGGTGATGAAGGCGCAGGCTTGTAAGCTCTGATGTCCTAAGTCTCGTCAGGCTTCCCACGATGGCACAAGTTGCACAACAGCGGCGACACGCGACCAAGTGTCACATCAGCTGGCTCCCTCCCCTGTCATCACCGAATTCCAGCGGAAACCATCACCGAACGTCCTCTCCT
Organism: Megalops cyprinoides; assembly: GCF_013368585.1. Taxonomy (NCBI): domain Eukaryota; kingdom Metazoa; phylum Chordata; class Actinopteri; order Elopiformes; family Megalopidae; genus Megalops; species Megalops cyprinoides. The sequence goes on along the minus strand of NC_050594.1, from coordinate 7,525,206 downwards.
GTTCCACCCTGCCCCCTCCCGCGTACAGCTGTGACTCGGCCTTCACGACTGAAGAGTGGAGCCGAGGCGCGGGTCCAGAGAGCAGCTGTGCAGTTGGACGGAGCCAAAATGAAGGTACAGAGACTGACTGCGCAGTTGGACAGAGCTGGGGTATAGCTGGACTGAGTGACTGCACAGTTGGATAGAGCCAGGGTGCAGGCGGAGGGAATACCTGCGCAGCTGTGGAGAAAGTGTTAAGGAGGATGCCCGAGGCTCTTGCATTCCAAACCCCCTTCTCCTGCACCCTGCATCCACGTCACTCCGATCTCCTGATCCACACATTCCGGTCCCTGTCCCCCCGACCACCCCCCGATCCAGGGAGGGGGAAGTCGGGTCACCTGTGGGTGGATAGAGCAGGGCAAGGAGGACTGCTGTCTACCTCAGAGGCGCTGATCTGAGATCTGTTATCCGTTGCATTGAGTGTTAATATAATGGGAGTGTCCACACTGTCCTGGACCCACAGAGGTCACTCCTTTGGCCTTCACACTCATGCCTCCACACTGCCCCCTGGTGATATGTCTTGGGATATCAGCCTTTGCTTGTTTCGGCAGTCAAAGTGGGTGCATACTGCGGTGTTTTTTTTTGTTTTCTGGGGACACCCTATATGCATTGGGAAAGACAGGAACACCAGCAGGATCTCTTGTTTTCACGGGCGCTCCTGTCCTGAATGAAGGAAAGGCAATATGTAAATACGACACTTATCAAGCTGCACCCCTCCCCTGTGGAAACAGCGCTGGGGTGGGCGGGGCAGGTACTGTTGCTCTACCTAAATTTGGAGTTGCATATTTCCCCTGCCCCTCACAGCTGTCCGACCCCAGCCGATCCAACTCTGTCCGCTTCCCTCACCAGGGCATTTTGTCTGCAGTGTATGATGAGAAGTGGGGCAATTCTGTGAAAGTCCACAGCAGAGGCATAGGGCCCTTGGTGTCCGGTCAGGGTTCCGGCACCAGGAGGGTCGACCCTGCTCACCTCACAAATCGGCAGCTATCTGGTGATCAGTTGTTACATACAGAATCTTCCCGCCAGGGAGCAGAGTGTCTATATCTTTTGTCTTGGTGTCAAGTGTTGAACATGTGGGTGTTGATGTCAGTGTTAAAATGTAAACTGTTGCTGTGTCACTGCCATGAGGCAGGTGTTGCAATGTCCGTATATGCAATCTCAATAAGAACAGCCCTGGCGTTGGTCTCTGGCAATAGGCGATATATATGCATTCCCAGGAGCTGATGAAAATGTCTGTTCCCCAATATCTTGCAAGGGTTCTTTTTCACTCGTATCTCCTTTTATCTCTTTCTGACTCTCTCATATCACATACTACTCTATAGGGGACAGGGCTGTTATCTGACCATTCCTATTCACAGTCACAGATATTGTATTTACTAACGAGATACGTCAGCCCCTTCAGATGTTTCTGCCCCCTCTGTCCTTTGGAGCTTTCTTTTTTGGGAGGTTCCAGTGCTGTCTGTAGATATTCTGTAGCCGTAGATATTCTATGGATATTAATGATCCCTCTATGAAAATTCATAAAGATCCAGTAAATCAAAACACTTTGAGCTTCAACAATGGCAAAGGCAGAACATTCTCAGTGTAAAGCACATGCAGCTGAATATCTTGTTAATATGTAGAATATCTGTGCCCCGGTGTAGCAGCTGGTGAACTTAGGAGATTTCATCAAGGAACAGTCCTGTAGAAGACAACCAGTTATGCTAAATTGAATTTGACGTATACAGTACCAGTAAAAAGTCTTTATTGCTTCTCCACATTTTAGAATAATAGTAAAGATGTCAAAACTATGAAATAACACAAAGTGAATTATGAAGTGACCAAAAAAGTATTGGAAACAAATGAAGTATCTTATATTTTAAATTCTACAAAATAGCCAAAAAAAATTCTTAAAATTAAATTCATACATAGACATCAACTTCATTATTTATATTTTTGTATAGAACACATTTCAAGCATTTAAGCATATGTCTTTAGATCTAAATGTCTTTGAATGCATGTTTCCCATTATCTTAATCAGGTGTTTTTGAACTTTTGACTGGTACTGTATGTGGAGGTCTAGGTCTCATAGACTGCAGTGAAGCTGGGTGAATGTCTCAGAGGCATTCGTCGGGGTGCAGGGATCTTTTCCTGTTTTCCAAACAAGTGGTTAAAACACAAGAGTATTACTCTCCACTCACGTTACAACATGAGGAATCTGAGCTGGCTGTACAGGAACCCAGGGTTATTGATTCCTTTGTACAGTACTTTTTAAATTCTCATCTTGACTGTGAGGAGAACTAAAATGTGATGATGTTCTCTGGGAGCGTGGTGGACTGAGTTTCCATGCTCCAAAGCTGCTACTCCAGTGGGGATTTGTTGTGTGCTTTTTGGGGGACGTGACCACATGAGACGTCCCTGACCTCTGACCTCAGGGCTGGTGCCCTGGCTGGGGAAACCCACCTTTGATGTCCCTACCTAATAATGATATAATATTATAAAAAATAATAATGAGCACACTAAATAGAATAATAATAAATGCATTAATTTTAACATTTTCAGAGACAACTTACAGTCACAGTTGTGCACTTGTATACCTGGATCTCCTTAGTTTTTGATTTGTCCAGGAAGGTCAGATAACCTGCTGTCCCATGTGGTCACATCCCCATTGGAGGTGGTAACTGTCCCCTCATGTTTGTTACAACAGTCCAGCAAATTGTGATATTTTACAGGATATGTACTTCATACCTCTTTACTAGAAGTCACTTTTATAAGGTAAAAACGGGAGCCATAGATGTAATTATTTTATGGGATATTGATGTACGTGCACACACACCTTTACACTCCTTTCCACATGCATGCACACATACACACACACATATACACACACACACACACGCGCACACACACACACACATGCACACATATACACACACGCACACACACACATACAGACACACACATACAGATACACACACATACACACACACACACGCACACATGCACACACACACACACGCACACATATACACATGCACACACACACAAACACACACACATGCACACATTCATACACACACATGCACACATATACACACACACGCACGCACACACACACACATACAGATACACACACACACACACACGCACATGCACACATATACGCACGCACACACACACACACACATGCACACACACATACACACACATGCACACATATACACACACATGCACGCACACACACACATACAGATACACACATGCACACATACACACACACACACGCACATGCACATACACACACACACACACACACACACACTCGCGCACACATATACACACACACGCACACATATACACTCACTCACACGCACACGCACACGCACATGTGAACACACGCACAGAGAAGTATGTCATTCTTGTGAGTGAATGTGACCTAACGCACTGTGAGCACGAAATGACGTGGGGTTATTCATCAAAACAATAAATGAATAAATGAATAAATATTTAAAATATAGTTATTATAAAGAAACTGAAGACATCTGTGTATAACTTATATGAATGTATTGTCTTGCTATTAATGTATCCAACCAATGCATTTTACTGTAAAGCAATAAACAAAAAGAAGTATGGAAAAAAAACATTCCTGTTATGAAGGTCATTAAGTGAATTTTTAAATATGGCATGCAAAAAATAAATTAAACACCGTTATTACATTTTAACCTATGCTCTACTAACACAGTAGTACAAACACATAATTCTTACGCCTTAAATTGCATGTTTGAGGCACAAGGATGACCGAATAGTTTACCACTTAAGGCAGTAAAACATCATCAATGTGACATCCCTAGTGTAATTAAGCAGCCATGTTGAAACAGTGTACCGAACCTCAGGTACGGGGGAGAAGCGGAGTGCGGAGATTGATTGATTAGGGATGAGACCTTTCTTTGATAAAGACATATTTGGATTTGGGCTCATTGACTATACTACAACTCCGAACACAAACTGCCATGGGACCGTTCTTTAATTCCCCAGTTAAAAAGTGGCACCTTTGTGGCACAGTGTCCCCATCATTCTAGTGAGGCATTGGTTTAAGGAAGATATCCAGTGGTAAGTGCCTAATGGATAATTCTTGATTAGCTTATCACCATCATTACCTGACATAAGCCTCTTCCTTTAAACGTCAGGCCTTGTGGCTTCTCAGCGCTGCTTAGAGAAGACATACATCAAAATGCATGTCAAAATGACGAAGGTTTGCATACGTCAGAATGTGCTTTGCTTGTGCAGAAAACGCACCTTTCCAGTCTTTTCCAGCATGAATTCCAGCTTGATTATGCAATACACTCGTCTTTTTTATCTCAGTGAGTACAGCCAAACAAACATGACTTTATGGCCCCGCTTCTTAACCACAGAGAAATTGTCAATTAAGGGCTGAGTCTGAGATAACTGTTTGAGGACATTACATTACATTACGTCATTTAGCAGACATCAAATAAGTGCATCACTATGCTCAGGGTAGGTAACGAGAAGTATTACAAGAGGTCAGTAAGATACTGAGTTAAGTGCTAAACTAGAGTAGAGTGAGTAGGTTTTACTCTGTGGTGGTTCCCCTGCCTCAGGCCACGTACACACTGTTGAGTGTAGACTGAGGGATGTTTCTTTAACCAACTCCTGTCAACATGGCCAAAACCTCATTCTTCTGTTCCCGCTGTGTGTTGCGAGGCACTTTCGCATCAGAACCTCAGAGCTTAGGCCGTGCCAGAGAAGCAGAAGTGAGGAGGTCTGCGGAAAATACAGGGGACTCGGACGGAGGGGAGGAGTGAATCAGGGCTTTTTTTTTTTTCCACAGAACCGCGCAGATTCTCAAATTTGACAAAAAAAAAAACGCTATCGCGGCCCACTCTCGATGTGCTTTGTCACTGCTGAGTGAACAGACGGCTATATCACACGTGTGCTCTGCCCGCAGGCAAGTCACACTCCAGCAACAGGAAACATCTGCTTTTGCATACTCTGTGGCTCTAAATAAACACAGCAAAAAAAAAAAAAAAAAAAAAAAAAGCTCAAATTGAGTGCTGCCATAATGAGAATTTCACAGGTCTGGAGACAGCCGGGCTGACGACAGGGGCTCGGTTGTTTGCCTGGCTGTTCCTCTTCAGTCTGTGGGAATGAGCGGTGGAGACTGAGGAAGGAAGAGCCGGTGAGAGTGGCAAGCGGCTTCAGCAGACAGTAGTGAGACGACACACTCCGGACTGCGGGGGCGGGGGGGCGTCACTTGGGCTTTTTTTTTTAAACTACAGACCGACCTGCAAGCGCAGCTGAAGGAAAAAAAGGTACGTGATCAGTGTTGCTCTTCTATTTTGTCTGTTAAAGACTCGGACCCGAGTGCAAAGTGTGCAAAGCATGGGGCAGGTGCTGTGGAGAAGCTCTGATTCCTGACCTGAGCTCTGGGAGAGGGAGAGTAGAGGCGAGAGGGTGGGTGAGACGTGGCTGTCAACTTCCTACTAGAGCTGGTGCTCACACGACCAAGGCGGGGGCTGGCTGGTGCTTGAATGTTTGTTGGTGGACAGAAAAACATGTTGCTGCCCTGACCTGCTGCAGGCTTGGGATGTGGGGAACGACTGACCTCAGTCAGAAAAAAGGGATCATACTCGGGGTACGTAGGCACACCTTTCTTTCCCTGGGGCTGATCAAGGTTCAGTGTCCCGGTCGCTGTGTTTCACATGTCTTCTGTCATATCTTTAAAAAGACATAAAATGGTACAGTGCACTGAACATCTGAGCATCAAGAGTTGCTCTTCTTAAAATGATTTCATTTTTTGGTGTTGCTTTACTTTAGTGACATTATCTGGAGATCTGGATTGAGTTCATCTGGGTCATACGGAATGTGTAAAGCAACTTGCTTGCTAACTTTCAAAGCTAGCACTTTAGCTACAGTACCAGCAACATCATATGTAATAAATTACACAGCTTGGGCCAATGATAATGAAATTCAGTCTTTACATTGGTAGCTGTAAAAGAACTTTTACTTTTTTTCTATGAATGGGTTATCATGCACGAGCCAGCCATTTGCTTGTTTATTATACATCTAGCTAATTTTGCTGTTGATTTACGCATTGTTCTTTTTCATTAAACTGGCTAGCTATCATTTGCTTGCATTAGTTCATCTCATTGGTTATTGTTCATGTCAGCTGTCTAGCTGTCAGTCATTTACAGCTGTGTTAGGAAGCATAAATTTTGAAGAGGGAAACCTGAAAATTAAGTGAAGCAAAAAGTAAATCTTCATTCTCTGTCTTTTCTACATTTGTTCATTTACATGTACATTTACATTTACTGATTTGGCAGAAGCTTTTATCCAAAGCGACTTACAAGTGAGGCAGAGTACAACACAAGCAAAATGCCATATAAGGAGTTAACAATATCAGGGGCAGCCACACTCATTTGCCCCTGCTTTGCCAAGTAGCAAGTTAGCAAGCACTTGCCACAATAGGACAGCTCAAACAGGGACTGATGGAAACTTGCAGTTGTGATTCTTTCATACTGATTTTTGTGTCATTAGATCATTTGTGTCATTAGAGGTCTGATACCCACCAAACACTGCTAGAGATTAGGCTGTTTTTTTTTCTTGTGTGTGGTAAATTTCTCAACCGCGCAATACCTTTTTAAGAGCATAGCACAAGACAGAAGAGACCTATTCCTGTCGTCAAAAGGCGCCCAAAAGGCGCCAAAAGATGCCAAAAGACCTACTCCTTTTGATAAAGGACTGCAGCAGAGGCCAGCGATAGCCACATGCTAATTACTTCTGCTTTCACACCTAAGCCTGTCTTGCTGATCCTCATGTATTGTTCTGCATGAAATGCATCACTGCAGATGGCGTGCAAAAGTAATTAACATATGCCTCTGGCTGGACTCTGTCAGCAGGAATGGGCTGTACCTGCTGTCTCCTGCTCGCCCTCCTCTGAATGCATTCATGCACCCTCCTGACAGTTCTCACTGCACGGTCACATGTCTCTGACCTCACACAGGAGGCCAAACGTGGCTCATTATTCTGTCACAGAGGTGACTTTATCGCCATGGTGAAAGGAACGCGTTTCACATTCCATTGCACTGCACAGAGAACACGCCCCCCTCATTGACTTCCATTTGACTGCACCAAAAAGGCTCTAAGACATTGTCTGTGATTCAATCTCAAAATGCAGAAGGTCCCATAGGCTCAAAACCACAGCTCAGAGGAGCTTCTGCAAGGCACCCTGGGTCCTAAACACAGTCATATTATTGTATTGCTGTCTGTTAAGGGTTGAAGTAGTCTAAGTGTATCCATCATTTTATTCAATCATTGCTGTTTGTTCCTTGTGCTTAATGACTCCTTTTAGATGAATTTAAAGTATGTAAAAGGGAGCAACGCTGACGTCATGAAGGCATGACTGAGATTCAGTTGATAAATGAAAAGTGATTGGATAAAGAGCAAAAACAAAAGACCTGGCTGGTTCTGAAATTCTGCATATCGTTAATGGTGTTAATGTAGCGGAAGGAGAAATGTGTGAGAACTGTAGCTGCACTGAAGAGGTTTATTTAGGGACTTCCAGTTTAGTGCTATGTATGTAAGTTTAAATGTAGAATGTGTGCGATGTGTGCAGAGGGACATTAACTAACTGCCCCTGCATATCTGTCCACAGGGTGGCGCCAGAGTCCTCCACCTGCTAACCGACTCCCAGAGCCCTGCTGTCCCCGAATCATGCAGCCTACCCCCGCCTTTGGCTCTGCCCCCTCCATCCACCTCGTCCCTGATCTGTCCTCCCCGTCCGAACCCCCTTCTTCCCGCTCTTCTGTCACTGTCTCCTCGCCCCCCGTGACAGACCCCTCCTCATTCCCTTTCTCTGAGCCCCCCTCCTTGTCCTCCTCCCCGCCCCTCGACGCCGCGCCTTCCACGGCGCCCTGCGCCCGGGCCTCCCCCTATCTGAGCATAAGCATCATGGAGAGGCTGATTAGGACCTGCCCCGTGTGGTTGCAGCTGGGCATGTCGCAGGAGAAGGCCTCTCTCATCCTGCAGGGAGAGAGCCCCGGGGTGAGGCTGGGGCCGTCGGCGCACACAGTCACCCTCACATATTTCATCATTACTGTTTTAAATACACTGCTCTTTGAACAGGGTATTGGGCAGCAGTGTGGCATTGTGGGCAGCAGTGTAGTATAGTGGTTAAGGAGCAGGACTTGTGACCGAAAGGTTGCCGGTTGGATTCCCCTCTGGGGCACTGTTGTTGTACCCTTGGGCAAAGTACTTAACCCACAATTGCCTTAGTAAATACCCAGCTGTATAAATGTAAAAATCCATCCAAATGTTAACCTGTCTGTCACTGTGGATAAGAGCACCTACTAAATGACAATAATGGGTATTATGGTGATAATGAAAGATTTTTTTATTTTTTCCCTGCGCACAAAGATCTTCTTAGTAAGAAAAAACATCAGCAGGAAGAGGATGATCTTGTCAGTGCGTCTCTCTGACCAGGAGGGGGCCCCGCATGTCCAGGACATACTCATCAAAGAGGAGAAATCACGTAAGAGGAACTCATTCAGTTCTCTTGACTATCATATACAGTCTGTCTAAAGCAAAAGATCTCTGTCTCATTACTCTACCGGTAATATGAGCACAACACACTAGGTGGAATCCGGGGGGTTACGTCATATACAGCGAGTACACTTTTTTGCATGTGTATAAAACATGACAAAGAGAAGGCAGAGCTGCTTACCAAAACACGCTTCCTGGCCTGTGTTCATCATAGCGGAGGACGGCCTGCTCTGACCTCATCACTGTGGGGGGGGGGGAATGACAGGAAGTGAGCGAGACAGGCTCTCTTCTTGTGGATCAGTCCTTCTGGGATGTGTCAATCACACAGTGCGGTTTCACAGAAGCAATGAGGAGTGACGACACAGATGTTTCCCAATGTAGTACTTTGCTGTATATTTGAGCAAGGCTGGGGGGGGGGGGGGGGGGGGGGCAGGCTGTGCTAGAAGATTGACATTTGCAGAGGAATCATGGTGATACTTGGGCAGGGAGGTAAATGAGTGCAAGAGGCAGGCCTAAAATCTTGGAGAATGTTACAATGTCCCATATTTAATCATATTCCCCTCTGAGTCACATGAACCCCACCAGTCTGGTTATTGTTCACAAATCACAGCACTGAGATTGCTGGTTTTGGTAATGTTTAAAGCTCCAGAGTCATTAACATAAAAAAAAGATCATTAATGACATTTGAAGTAAGTGCTGCCCTGAACACAGCCAGTCACAAGATTCATTTGCATTAATCTGAGAGGTCTTTGAGCATTACTCATACAGCCCCAAAAATGTCACAATGCAGTGTGATTTTATATAGCACTTGTCATGCAAATGTCCCAGGGTGCTTTACAAACAGCATTAAATGAAAATTATAATCAGATAGATATCCAGCTAAGAGGAGTAGGTACCTGAAACAAGGTGTATTTCATGTCTAAAAACTTTAAAGAGTCAGTTGCTGTTGTGAGCTGCAGAGTTGAAGTTAAGAATAGATGAAATCTTTTCCCCCTCCCAGTTTCAAGTGTCATTTTTTAATGATGTAGTCTGTATTTCACTAATAGCAAGAGACATCTTTTTTCTCTCAATGATCAGAAATCTGACGTGGCTTCAGTCTTGCGAGGTGAATCCACCATAGCTGGTGATGGGTCCGTGTTTCCGTTTCTCATAAACTCTTGCGATGTCATTTTTGGCCCCTTTCCTTTGATGCTTAATAGCACTTTTTTTACACGCATGGCACCCCAAAGGCCTTCCCTGTCCCTGACGGATGTTGGAACTTTGGTCCATGCTTGTATTTAGCCTCACCCAGATCACTGCATTATCCCTCTCTGTGGTGTCCCTTCCTGAAACTGCGGCAGCCTACACTATGTCCACAATTCAATTGCCAGGGTCTCAACTGGGACAAGATAATGAAAACATATCACCCCTGCAGGATCTACACCGCAGAAATTGCATTGGCTCCCAGTCAGATCTTGTATTCGCCACAACGTCATTTGATTTACTTCTAAAGCCCTGAATGGGCTTGTCCCTTATCTGCCTGATCCATTGCAGCTATATACCCCAGCTTTAGACCTTAGACTGTGGCCAGCTCCCCAGCTTCACTGTGCTCTGTGCGTGACAGAGCATTTAGTACAGAGCATTTAGTACAGAGCATTTAGTACAGAGCATTTAGTACAGAGCATTTAGAGATCCCAAGCTTTGGACCTTGTCCTCCTATAACTGCAGGTTTGCTTTTCTTGTGCTTCTTTTACTGTTCAGACCTTATTTGACCCGTTTGTCTGTTTCTTTGCAACCACTATATTAGCACCTCTGTGTACATCTGTGTGCAATTTTTTTCCTAACGTGTTGCTGTGTTTTTAATTATTTTATGGTAGAGAAAGCCACAGAATGCTTGGGGATTTGCATCGAAGCTTAATGTCCTCAGCTTAGTTTTGTTTGAGGGCTCAGCGAGCACTTCCTGAGGTCTCCCCGTCAGCTCGGTGTGAGACGGGCTTTGAACGCCGCAGCTGCGATAAAAATGCGATTTCTGCGAGGACCCCCATGGCATCTCTTTTTTTTTAGCTCACGACGAGATTTTAGCGAATGGCTTCTCAGAGAAAAGACCGGGGGATGGCAAGCAATGTTTCACAAAGGCTGTTACGCTGTATCCCGTCAGTCCATTGATCATTTCTATAGAAATGAAACAGGAAATCTTCAGTTTTGTTATTCATCAGTGATTTGGTGTGTGTGTGTGTGTGAGTCATGCAATGTTTCTAATATTATTAACTCTTTTTGCTTGTGTTGTACTCTATCACACTTTTAAGTCGCTTTGGATAAAAGCATCTGCCAAATGAATAAATGTAAATGTAATGTAAATGTGTGTGTGTGTGTGTGTGCGTGTGCGTGCGCGTGCGTGTGTGTGTGTGTGTGCGTGTGCGCGCGTGCGTGTGTGCGCGTGTGCGTGTGTGTGTGTTGACTCTCTCTGACTTTCTGCAGGGAGTCCTTGTGTATATATGTGTGTGCGTGTGCATCTCCGCTCTTCTAAGCGTGCAGCGGTGTGTATTTGTGGGTGTGTTTGTTTGATGTGCGCATGCATGCATGCATGAGTGATCGTGTGTGCATCTGTAGTGCTACAATATCGAGCTTAGTGGCCTTGCACTGACAAAAGAGTGTCATTGAATAGCATTTTACACACCTGTACTTTAATATGTAAGTCATCCTATGCCTCTTTTCTGTACAGTAATCTACCTAGAGGGCTCCATCCTGGTTTTTGACAATATCTTCAAACTCATCGCCTTCTACTGTCTGAGTCGGTAAGCCAGGCCTCTTCCTTCAGTTCTCTGATATGCACCTCAAAAAAGAGCAGCAAAAAAAAGAGAAAGAAAGCATTTCACTAAAGTCACCTTCAACTCCATGTGAGCAAGCTTGCCCAATGCTGCCCTCTGCAGTCAGATGAAACAGATCTCTCACAGAATCCTCCTCTGCTAAACTGAATTGGCACGTCTACAACGTACTGTTAGATGGCCAGGGCTGCCAAACCCATGACTCCTGCTGGTTTCTGTACTTACCTGCTTGATTGAATCTCTGCTCTCAGCTCTCAGCAAGAACATGTAAGATGTGTAAAGAGAGCCTGAAACTTTTCTGGATTATTACTGTCCAAATCAAGGACTGCATAGCCCTCTTATTACAGCAGTCACGGGGCAATTTCATCTCTGTGCCAGTCAGCCCTCTCTGGCCTGTTTAAATAGGATTTGTGTGCAACTTTCTGATGACAAACACTACAAGGCATTGATTTTAGGGGGAAAAGGAAGCGTAGAGGATCTTTGCCCTTTGTAGTCTCAGTGTTAGCGTTGTACGCTCTTCCAGCTGTGGGACATGCGTGTTTTTTGCCCAAAGTATCACGACTCCTACTCCTCTTGCTTTCCCTCCTTCCCTCAGAGACATCCTCCCGTTCACGCTGAGGTTACCGCAGGTCATCGTCCAGGCAACCAAATATGAGGACATGGATATCATCGCAAGTCTGGGCTCAAGTAAGAGCAGTGTGTCTTCAGAGGGGAGTGAACTGTAATTGGGAGTGAATTGGGTTGAGTTATAAGTTGTGAGGGAGAGGGGATTGTACATAGCAGGGGGTATGTTGCATTCAGGTAAAGTATAACGGGCGTATTTACCTGAGTTTACATAAAAGGATGGGGGCGGTGGCATCTACCCAGGTTAAGGTACAGGAAGATGTGTTTTTAGCCCGGTGTCCATAGTGAACCAATTCTCCACTGTTAGATTTCTCTGAAAGGTCTCCAGTTGTGTAAACCAGTTGGCAGTTGGAGTTGTGTAACTCTTAGCGTGTCGACACACTCAAAGCTCCTTCCTTTGTTCTGATGTCAGCTTTATTTATAGAGAACTTCTCGACAGAACTCACAAAGTGCTCTCCAGCCAATGTGAAAATGAGAAGAGGCACTCACAACAAAATTTACAGCATGCAGACAGAATGGTGATTAGCGCACCAATCAAGATAGAGATCTTATTTTAAAAGATTCCGCAGGATAATAAGTAAGCTGGTATAAAATAGATAAAGCACTTAAAGCATAGTTCCTTAAAAAGGAAGGGGGTTGGGTTTGGAGTACAAATGTTCATGACCAGATCAACGTCTGCAATCCTCCGAGCGGTGTCATAACCAGGTGGGTGGTTTGTGGCTTATTCCCAATGAAGTCCATCTAACTGGGTCGTGTATGACCTGATGCAGTTTGCACGGGGGGGTTGTTGATTCCACTTTTTGTTAACATTTTTAAATTATGATTGGAAGCATTGTTTAACATGGTCACAGTAATAAGTAGACATAAAATACCTCAGCACTTTCTAGGGGTGCATGAGTGAAAGCACAAGTTAGATTTCCCCTTCTTTGAACTGGTGCAGTAAGTCATCGGAAAGGGTACCTGAGGCCCTCTGGTCCTCCTCACTCCTCCACCTCCTCCCGACTGTAGCAATCTATGAAATGGTGCAGCAGCGTGAGTGAGGCACAGCGTGGAACGGGTCCTGTGGTGCTTGCCGAGGTGATTTAGGTCACCACTTACATTCTTTCCACTGCTTTTCACTTCGGTGTTTATACCTGTACCGCTTTGTTTTATATGCGCCATCAGGAAGCCCATTGAACTGAAGTGTTTCCATTTAGGAGAGCCACTTTGTCCCTCAAGCTGTTTTTTTTGTCCCTCACAAAGCTACCTGGTGATTTTCTCCATGCTTTCCTACAGTCTCGCCAGTCTATAATTTAGCCTTGTGAGTCAGCTTGACACCTGCTGTCTTTCCACTTTTTTGGCATCCTGGACTTCCAGGAAGGTGTTAAATAAGTGAAGACATCTTCAAGCCTTTCCAGTAAAGAGCCCCTGCAAAATGGTTTCAGGATGGCAGTACCCTGCAAAAAAAAAAATGCAGGAAATGAACAACCTTGTCTGAAATAAACAGCAGGTTGCAGACAATGGACTGTGTCCGCAAGAGAGAAAGCCACAGATCACCTGTCTGCTTGTGATGTCAGTGGAGGTTTTACCACCAGCGCTTTAGACTGACGTGAACAACGCTTTACACTGCATGCATCCAAAGAGGGACAGTGTGATGAGTTGGAGAGTTCTATCCTCTCACGCCTCTCCCCCTTCCTCCTCTTCCCTGCAGATTTCTGGGGCTCCTCCCTGAACAGCAGACCGGAGGGCGAGCCCGCACCCGAGATCAATCCGTCCGTCAGGAACAGCAGCCTGTGGTACGTGAGCCTGATCTCCGTCGAGGAGCACTGCGATGGACTGGCGCTGGCCGCACCCATGTCCCGGAGCCAGAGCCTGACCACGCCCGGCCAGGCCCACCCGCCCTCGCGGCCCCTGCGGCCGCACCCCTGGGACATTTCGCCGACGGGGCCCCGACAGGCCGTCGACGGCCCCGGGGAGAGTATCGCTCGGCCCCCCGCGCCCGCACCCCCGCCCCCGCGCGGGCAGAAAGAGGAAGGAAGCAGCAGTTGCAGAGATAGCAGGCAGTGGCGCAGCGCAGGCAGCGTCGGCGAGACAGAGCTGTCTCTGCGGTCTTCGGAGCGAGGCGCCGACACCCGGCTCACTCGTCAGAGCCTCCCCCTGCTCAGCGTCTGCGAGAGGCACCCAGAGGAGCCGGCCGAGATGCATGGCGCCACCGCGAAGAAGGCGACACGCCCGGCCTCGGCCACCATCTGCACCGAGACCACAGCCCCCTCGGGAAAACACGGCAACGCCACAGCCGCTCTCAGGACCAACGCCTTGGCTAAGGGCCTGTCCCCGGTCCCCCCGCCCCGGAGGAAGAGGACGTCCCAGCTCAACTCCACCAGCGCTCCCACGGAGACTGTCCAGCAAGGGGGCACCGACCCACCCCTGAGCTCCTCCCCCATGACCGGCCGTCGCCCTACATCTAGCGGGGACCAAACAGGCTCCAACACGTCCCTGCACACCCCTGAGGGTGGGGCAACGCCCATCTGCCAGGACTCCTACTCCAACAGCAGCACGGAGGAGGAGGCGGACCCGTCGGGCGGCGCCATGGCAACGGCCATGCGGAGGAGCCCCACAGTCATCCTGGACCGGGCCAAGCAGAGGCTCTCCATGGTCAGCCTGTCCCAGGTCTTCAACCGTTTCATGAAGGCGGACCGGAAGCTGCACCGGCGCATCGTGGAGCTGGCACGCGACCGCGACTCCTACTTCGGCAACCTGGTGCGGGACTACCAGGCCTTCACGCTGGAGACCATGAAGAAGCACGGCTCCAGCACCGAGATGCTGCAGGAGATCCGGCAGATGCTCACCCAGCTGAAGAGCTACCTGATCCAGAGCCGGGAGCTCCAGGGGCTTCCGGAGGCTGCCCTTTACCCGGAGGACAAGCTTGGTAACAGCCCCCGTCTTCCACACTCTCTCCCCATGCACAGCCATCATTTAACATGCATGCGTAATTCACAGCTTGAGTTCAAGTCAATGCAATTCAATCCAGTTTAATACGTACACTGCTTAGAAACAGTCTACAAATTATCTGGCAACAAACTGCCAGGAAGTAATTTAGATACTCACCCGGCGAGGCTGATTGAAAAATACTTTGGAGCTAAAACTTTTTTAACCCCCTAGGTGCTTTTCAAAAGCTGCATCTCACCCTTTGGAAGCTTCTGCTTCTTTATGTCTCGGTGGTACTGTCTCTCTTAAACATGGAATAGTTTGCATGTATCATTTATGATGCATATATAATTGAAGCTAGAAATAAATATTTCAGGTCATAGGCATAGGTGGCGAAAGCAAAGGGAAATATCTAAGTGCTCAAAAAGGCAGCACACCATTATTCAAAAGGCAATGTTGAGAGCAACCATCAATTTGCAGCAGACATTGGAGCAAAGGACATGCTTTACTCAGTAAGTGAAAAACAGCATTCTAAACCATTCTAAAACAGAGCACACGCAGAACTGGTTTACTTTCGCAGGGGAGCAGGCAATAGCTTTCCACAGAATGCGTTCTTCAGGAAGTGCACCACATCTTCGACCTTCAAGAAAAACACAATAATTATTTGATCACCAAGGAAACCAAGCAAAGTCCGTTACAAGGCTGATAAACGTATATTGTTTAAACTACAAATTTACTCTCAATTTTCATTTTCTCATAGCACCACAACAGGTTCCTTTTAAAAGCTTCTGTTACTTTACACACGGCAGTGTGTAAAACATATATTTGAATTACCCAAGTGTTGAGGGCATACCTGTATTTAGAGTAACATGATAAGTGAAGCAATACTTATATTCATAAATTATTTGCTCATGAGGAAGAATACATATATACTGAGGGGAATAATGCACCCCAACAGGAATACTTGCAGTGATCTCTGAATGTTTTTTTACCTTTTAATGGCAAGTAGTAGGTTGCACTAAAAATGTATTTGTAGCACAATAAGCAGCACACAAAAAACACTTCCCCCAGTGCTGATATTTAAAGTGACAGGAAGTATAGCAGATATATCACTCCACCCAACTTTCTTGTACAGGCCTTTGCTTGAACTTAAAAATGCATCATTGTGTGTCAGAATATCCCCAGATGGAGGTGAAACGGTACAGTGGTTGCGAAAATAGTTCATCTTTTGCTGTTTGAAATTTGGATCTACCCGTAAGCAATGTTCTGTAGAACAGATGACAGAAGCCAAAGACTACTGCAGAGCTTCTTGGAAAGAATAACTGCTGATTTTGCAATGTGGAACTCATTGGTGAACAAGCCTCAATCTGATTGGTTAATGAGGGCAACAGCGTGGAACTGATTGGTTAATGAATCCAATAGTGCTGATCAAATGGGAATAGCTGGGGACTAAAAGCTGCAGTCAGTAATAATTGGCTGAGGAGCTTCTTAGATAGGATCACCGTGACAGAAGGCCCATTGTTTTTTTTTTTTTGGTGTGGAACCGATTGGCTAATGACTCCAGCAGAGCGGAACTGATTGGCTAATGACTCCAATAGAGCGGAGCTAAGAGGTCCAGCAGTGTGAATCCAATGGTAGATGCTGGGGACACACCACTGTGCTCGTAATAAAGTGATAAGGTTCATAATACAGCACATCTTCTGAGATATGATAAATACGACAGAAAGGCTGATTTCATTTTCATGGGTAAAAGTGATTGGGTAATGGGACTAACAGTGTGGATGCGATTGGTTAATGGGCCTAGAAGTGCATATCCGATTGGCTGACAGGTGTCGTGTCTGGCGCCCTGCAGAGGCTGTAATCGAGGTGGCGCTGTACAAGGGCGTGCTGAAGCCGCTGCGGGAGGCCGTGTACGCCGGTCTGAGGGCCATACACACCCGGGACGACACCCTGAACAAGCTGAAGGAGAACCAGCAGGTGGTCCTCAACAGCACCACCACCGATCTGGGCGTGACCACCAGCGTGCCCGAGGCGCCCGTCATGGAGAAGATCCAGCTCCGGCTGGACGTACTGCACAAGGAGTACTCGCCTGAGGAGAAGATCTCTCACCTGCTCAAGACCTGCAAGATGATCTACGAGTCCATGTCCGTGGGCTGCCCAGGTGAGCACGGAGCAAAATAAACTATCTCCGTAAGCTCCCTGTGCAGGGCTGCTGTCTCTCTTTGTAGTGAGTGAGTGGAATCTTCTGTATGGACGTACAGTTGTGGAACAGGTGCTCTTGTCCAGAGCCTTATCATTTTAACATCATCCATTTATACAACGGGATAGCTGAGGCCATTTGGATTAGCTACAACAGCAGAAATGAACCTGCAACCTTTGGGCTATAAGCCTTGTTCCTCATCATTACCACACCACACACGGACTCTTACATGCTGAATTATCAGGGGGAATAGCCTTTAGGTAAATTTAGTTATTCTTGCCTTATTATTTCATCTCAGGCTAAATAACACATGAGTGTGTCTGGGCAGAAATATGCTGAAGGGAGTGTTCTGATGGGCACATATTCTGTTGCTGCCCGGATAATGCTCATTTCCTCTGTCAACCAGAAATGAGCTCAAATTACTTTGTGTGTGCGCGTGTGACTGTTTGTGTGTGCGTGTATGTATGTACGTGTGTTTGTGTGTGTGTGTGTGCGTGCATGCATGTGTGCGTGTGGTTGCCACTCTGTGGTTGCCACTCTGTGCAGAGAGGCCTCTTTGTGTGTGTGTGTCTGACTCTCTCTCTCTGGTCCTGTGCAGGGAAGCCCCATGGTGCAGATAACTTCCTCCCGGTGCTGATGTATGTCCTGGCACGCAGTAACATTACAGCACTGCTGCTGGATGTGGAGTACATGATGGAGCTCATGGACCCTGCACTTCAGCTGGGAGAAGGCAGGAACACCCGCGCTGTAACACAAGTGCAACACACACACACACACAGGCACACACGCACACATGCACACACACACACACAGACACACACACAGACACACACACACACACACACATGCACACACACACACACACACACACACGCACACACGCACACATGCACACACACACACACAGACACACACACACACACACACACACACACACACACACACAGACACACGCACATACATGCACACACACACAGACACACACACACACACACACACACACACACACATGCACACACACACACACACACGTACACGCACACACGCACACACACACACACACACACACACACGCGCACACACGCACACATGCACACACGCACACACAAACACACACACACACATGCAAACACACACATAGACGTAGACACTGGCACTCAGCATAAAAGCTCAAAACAAACTGATAGGTCAACAGTAAAATCCACAGTTTACAGCAATTCTGTCTACATTCTTAATCTAAACTAACATTATGTTTCCCGTGTCAGTCTATTTGGCACAAGAGCAAACTATGGCACTGAAGCATTGCATCCTACGTCTGTATGTGTTGCCTGTGGATCTAAAAACATGGTAAACTCTAACGTATCCACGCCACGATGTCCGTAGGTTCCTACTATCTGACGACTACATACGGGGCTCTGGAACACATCAAGAACTACGACAAGCAGGCGGTGACACGGCACCTGAGCCTGGAGGTGCAGGACTCCATCCACCGCTGGGAGCGGCGCCGCACCCACAACAAGGCGCGCCTGTCACGCTCCTCTGTGCAGGTAAGGGGGCGGGGACTACAGGTCGGTGGGCAGGGACTGCAGATCAGGGGGCATGGCCTATAGGTCAGGATGGGGAGTGCAGATCAGGAGGCGGGGACAACAGATCAGGGGGCGGGGACTACAGGTCGGAGGGCAGGGACTGCGGATCAGGGGGCATGGCCTATAGGTCAGGATGGGGACTGCAGACCAGGGGGCGGAGTCTACAGGTAGGGGGGTGGTGCCTACAGGTCAGGGGGTGGGACTTACATGGCAGACACCCCCTGACACCCTTCAGAGCTACAGTCCCACCCCCTGACTATTGCAGTGGAAATTGACAGGCGGTAGAGGCATACAGCTAAGGGGGGGGAATTGAGGAAGCCTGTGCTCTCTCTGCATCATTGTGCACGATCACCAGCGTGTCATGCCACAAGTCATGCCGCTCTGGCAGAAGAACAAACACACTCTGTGGCAGCAAAGTGTTTCTCAACCCATATGGCACCAGTGAGGTACTTGACTACATCAAGCTCAAACAGAAAAGCTCAACATGTTCTAAAAAATAGCACCAAAGTGAATAAAAAGGTCATTATTTTGGGAACATTTTGCCTGTCTAGTTGCTATATATTTCTTTTCTCTCCTCCACTGATCTGCTTTCAGTGAGTTCAGTGGATTTTACTGCATTTTACCTCTCTCGGGAGAGTTGAAGGACAACTTTCACCTAAACTATGTGACTACAGAGATATAACATACCACCATGATATCACATACAAATGTAATAAAAGAAAAGAAATACCCACACTCTGATGCACAGCTCCTAAAATAAAGCATAAAACATAAAATACAAATGTAAATGAAACTCCCATAAACTCATTCCACTTTGTGTGGACGTGTTTTGTTGTCTTATGAACAAATATGAATATTTGTGTATCGTATTCCTAAGTGGACATCAGATTTTGAAGATTTGCTCGTGTCATCTTCCATCTTAATGCAGTATTGGACAGCTCAGCACCTAGCTAATTAGCTGAAAAGCAGCTGGGTTCATTAAGCCATCGTCTGTTAGGCCTCCTCCATTACTACTCATAACAGTAGCTTGTGCAGCTTGCACTATAAAGCAGTCAGATTGACTACATGCTGCCACACAGTGGCAAAGAAAGAAATATAATAAATATTATTTATAAAAATAAATATACAGGACTGTTATGATGTTGCTGTGTTGCTGCAATGGGAAATTCACAAGTGGAGTGCAAGAGATCGTTAAGACTCAAACTTCACGGGCCGGAGTTTCAAAGCGGCTCATTCAGCAAGGAGCTCATCTCGAGTGCAGACGGTGTACTACAGCCCGGGTTCAATCCCAGCTGTGTCAGCGGCTGACAGTGAGTGCGACCGCAAAGAGGAGGAACAAACTGGCTTTGTTCCTTGGGATAGGGGTGGACCTCTCTGCTCTCAGGCAGCCCTGTGACTCACCAGACTCATGACTTGCTCAGTTAACATCGGTGGAGCTGTGCCTACCCACCATTTTGTGCACTGTAAGAGCTGTATTCTGAATAGCAGCCATTAGCAGCCGGCGAGTGTCAGGCGCTTGCGAGTTTGCTCAGATGACTTCAGTGGAGGAGCCCCTATGTTCCACTTGGCACCCACTTCATTGTAGTGCTCTGTGACACTTGTATAGTGAAAACTAGCTGTGTGAGAGTGTCAGAGGACTGCACTTGTCTCACTTCAGTGCTCCTGCATGACTGCAGAGGCTGTTGTGATGAGAGGAGCCTAATGTGCAATGTCCAATCGTATTGCATAAAGGGGAAAAGCCACGTTGGAAAAACGGTTCCCCACCTGCAACTGCTCTTAACTGACATTGTAGTTCCTGTGCTCTTTCTGATTGAGGCAATAAGCTACCTGAAGACAGATTGGTTATTTAATAACCAATTGCTTCTAATATCATGATTTGTGCATGCTCTGATTTATGCGTGCAGATCGGCATGATACTGCCAGGTAAAAAAAAAAAAACCCTCCACATAGCCAGAGATTACATATGTCCTTTTGGCTTTTTATTAGTCCCTGAATCCATCCATAGTACACCACAGAAATAATCCACAGCATACTAGAAAGGAACTGAAATATTGAAAAATTTTAAATAACCACATAAAAAGCCTATTTCAGTAAAGAGCAGTATTGAGGAAATTAAAGGAGAAACTAGAACTGTGCTAGTATAGTCCTCAAGCACCTAGGCCTTCTTCCTCAGTTGATATACTATGGTGGATCGCAATCATTGCCACCTAGAGCATGGAGTGTGGACTGCTTCCTGCTCTGAAAGTATTTACTGTAAAAAATTAAAAGTAAGTTGACTTTTATTAATTGTGAGTACTGGCTTTTCCCTTTTTTGTCATATGATTTATAATTTAGCCTCAGTACCCAACAAAAGATGTTTGACATGAAGCATTTTTTTTGCTTGAGCACATTTCTGAAATCTGATTAGAAGGCTCTCTTCGAGTTGCAGTTGCTCCCTGTGTCTGCTACCTGCAGTTTGCCAATTGGCAATTCCTCTCTAATTAACTGGTGCACCTGTGGTGACACTTCAGAGTTGGGTGTAAAACATTTCAATCAGAAGAATACCTTTTCACTGATGTTGCCATTTTCATTGACAATGGCATTTATTGAAAAACATTGAGCACAGATCTTAAAGAATAAAAGAATCTAGGCCTAGCCACCAAATTCCTCTGATCTGTACTGTTGTTAAAAGAGACATTTTTGTGATTATTGCAGAATTTAGTAAGACAAATACATCTGATGTTAAAAAAAAGTTTCAAGGATATGTTTCTGAAATTTGGTATGAACACTTTAAGGTGAAGTTGCTCCTTGTGCCTGCAGTGTGTTATTTACTAATTGGCAATTCCTCGCTGATAAACTGGTGCACCTGTGGTGACTCTTAAAGTTGGGTATAAAACGTTGCATCAGAGCCTCAGACTAACAGCATTTTACTGATGAGGGCACCATGCTGAATGTTAGTGGCGTCTTTAATGAGGGAGGGGAGAAACACTCAGTGCAGGTGTTTTATGAATGTAGGCCTTATGAGCTATGTGTTGTTTTTTTTCTCAAAAAACAGAGGGATAGATCTTGAGTGCATAAGGATGAAAAGTAGGCATGTGTTTACTAATAGTGAGGGTAGCTTTTCCTTTTTGTGTGTTTGAGAGTGAAAGCTGACAGTCATTTGGCACTGAAACTATGGTAATGCTGTTGGGCACCAACAGCTGTTTTGGAAGTCTATCTTACAATCCATTAAGTGGGCCAATGATGAGAATCCTTACTTTTGTAAATATGTAGGACTTTAATTGTGTGGAGTGACATATCTCAAACATGTCATGTTTGGTTAAAGGGCACTTTCTTCATCTGTGACTTGAGATATCTAGGGACAGCACATTAAAGTTGACAAAGGGCACCACACAGTTGTTTTGCTCTGACTTGAAGCAGATTAATGTGCCCATTTTATTAATTTAGTACTTACTACAGGGCAGGGAGAGCTACTGTTCCCATGTTCTTTTCAGCGTAGTAACTTCAATGTCCAGTTTTAAAAGGAACTGGAATCTTTCCCATTATATTCTTTTAAGGGAAAAGGATGCTGTGAATTTAAGTTTCAAGTAAAGCTTCTAAGTATGCCCAGTCTTAACCTGTGAAAGTATGACTTGGTAATCCTTCAACTCAGCTGTTCTTTATATGCAGTTGGTTTAAAAAGTCTGGACACCCTTTCCAAATGTCTTGTTTTTTATTGCCTTGAGGCTTGAAATGAAAACTCATTAAGTCAGACCCCCCCCCAACTCTCATTTAAACATGGTAACCTGCAACATCAAAGTAAAAAGAAAAGGTGACACTTTTGAACATTAATTTAAAATGGAAAATCTGAAACACCTTGGTTGCATAAGTTTACACACCCTTTATAATGGGAGTTGTAACTGTGCTCGGGTCTAACCCTTCAACATTTTAAATCAAGGGAATTTATTTCACCTGCAACCAATGGAAGTGATTCTGCCTAGTGCAGGATAAAATTAGCTGCTCCTGTAGGTTTTCTCAGCTGGTTTCCTTGTTTCTTGGTGCCAGTGTAAGGAAACTGCTATGGGCAACAAGGAGCTAATAAAACATCTCTGGGATCAAACTGCTGAAGAGACTCATGTAGAACATTTTGGCCTTAATTCCAAGCAGTATGTTAGGCACAAAGCCAACACAGCCCATAAGCCTAAGAACACAGTTCCTACTGGTTATACCATCATGCTATGGGGCTGTTTCTCTTCAGCAGGGACAGGAGCTCTGGTAAGGATAGAGTGGAAAATGAATAGTGTGAAAAATACCAAAAAATTTTACAGAAAAACCTGCTGCCCTTTGCAAAAGTGCTGAAGATGGGCAAGAATTTCACCTTTCAGCAAGACGGTGACCCAAAGCACACAGCCAAATCCACAGTGGAATAAATGAAAAAAGGAAGATCAATGTCCTGGAATGACCCAGTGAGAGCCCTGCCCTCAAATTCATTGAAAATCTTTGGACAGATCTTTGGCAGCTGTTCATGTACAGCCCTGTTACAATTCAAGTGAACTCAAACTCTACTGCAAAGAAGAATGGGAGGAGTTGATATAGGCTCATCCAAAGAGACTCACTGTATTTATCAGAGCAAAAGGTGCTTCCACCAAGTATTAATTAAAGACTACAGACCTATGCAACCAAAACATTTCATTTTTAATTTGTTTTTTTAAAACTGAGGTATTTGATTTTCACTTTGATATTGTCATGTGCAATGGAGAAACAAAGCTGAAAAAGTCAGACTCCACTTGTGTTGAAATCAAGAATTAAGACACCAAAAAGAAGAAATTTTGAAAGGCTGTGTTCACTTTCTATATCCATTGTTTTTATTGGATTGGGCGGCAGTGTAGCATAGTGGTTAAGGAGCAGGACTCGTAACCGAAAGGTTGCTGGTTCAATCCCCACTGGGACACTGCTGCTGTACCCTTGGGCAAGGTACTTAACCCACAATTGCCTCAGTAAAAATATCCAGCTGTATAAATGGATAACATTGTAAAGAACTGTAACCTATGTAAGTCACTTTGGATAAAAGCGTCTGCTAAATGAATAAATATAAATGTATATCAGTGACAGGAATTGTCAAGAAATTCACATGTGTGGCATTCTAAAAGCACAAAGGCATTTGCTTCCCTTTTGGTCTGCTTTATTTGGACACATGGCTGTGGTATATTTGCACTGAGGCCTTGAGGTAGGAGCGGCTGCTCTTCTGTTATGTCAAACTGAAGGAGCCAGGCGGGAGTGGGGGCGGGTGGTGCGGGGGTGGGGGGGTGCCAGCTTTGTATTCATCCCTACCTTTAGGGGTAGTCAGTATCTCCTTTCAGCTCCTCACCACGATGCTGTTGAATCCTGAATCCAATTACGCTGTGTTTATTAAAATGCAGGTCAGGGGTACACAAAACACATTTTTCAGTATTCGGATGTCGCAAGCCGTGGGCGAGGGCCTAGATTATTCTGCTTCTCAGCCTCCCAGGTCTAAATCATCAGTGAAACACCCCTACTAAGGCGGCAAATTAAACGCCGTGCTACACATTGATTAACAACCGACTGAATTTCAATAATAAAGTTTAGCTGAGGATCAACAACTATGTCTTTGCCTTGGGTTTTGCTACCCTGAAACGACATGATGCTAGACCTCTGATCTCGGATTTGTCATCAGAGCGTGACAGAATCCCTCAGTAAAGCCTTAAGGTGATATCTATTTTAGACATCTGAAAGATATATAACTTCATTCTTTTTCAATGTTTCTGCCTCACTACTGGTATTGTGTGAGCTCATCCGTGGCTGACATTTATTTTGGTTGCGGGGAGGTGGGTCAGGGGACCTGAAGTAAACTGCTGTCTGCGGTGCAGCTGTGGATGAGGTCAGAGGTCAGAGGTCAGAGTTATCTCTCTGCGTCTTCCTTATGTCTCGCTTCTCTCCACCTTTTCCCCCTCAGGACTTCATTAACGTGTCCTTCCTGGAGGTGGGCGCCGATGCCAAGACCCTGTGTGTCTGCACAAGCACCACGACCCAGGAGCTGTGCGTTCAGTGCTCCGCCAAGTTCGAGGTGGAGGAGCCCGAGACGTTCGGACTGTGGGTGTCGGTAGAGGGGCAGGCCCGGCTGCTGGCAGCGGACGAGTATCCCCTGACCGTCAAAGCTGACCTGCACTACAGCGAGCCCCGCAAGGAGTTCTGTTTCATATACCGACGGGGGAGCTGGAGGCAGGGGGCCGACGCCCCAAACCCCCCGCAGCCCGGGACAGACTGACCTGAGGGGTGGGGCAGCCTCCGCAGCCGGAAGCCAAAGTTTTGATTGGATGACCTCCTCTGTTTATTTCAGTTGCGGCATGGAGGAATACGACAGAGGCGTTTCATGCTATGTTTGTGTGAAAGACGTGCCCGCTTTTGATGTTCTCAACAGTAAACTGTACCCCGGCACTGTAGGTGTAACTCTCAGGATGGGGGAAGCTCTGTAGCCCCTTTTGTTTTTTTTTTTACTCAGTGCTGCCCCCTGAGGACAGGGACGGAGATGCATGCAGTCTTGTGTGGAACATTCCGGTAGCTTCTTTTGTTCTATAATTTCCAGCTAATATCCATGTTAATGTTTACTTGTGCAGCTGCAATCATCCAGAAATCCGAGTTCTTTCTTCGTCTGCACTTTTATTTGTGTTTGACAAACACTCCAGAGGTCGATGGGCGATTCTGCTGGTCTGATGCATCTGCTGCTACTTCAAGGAAACAGAAGCCCTTTCAGTGAACCCTGATTCTATTCATGCATGTATTTCCCTGAAGCGTTCTAAAGAAGTCTGCGTTCACATTTTAATCATAATTTGTCTGGGCCATTATAATGCGCTGCTGTGTGACTGTTATGGAGTTAAGAATAATTGCACTGCAGCTGTTCCCAAGTTTGTTTGTGTGATGTACAGCTACGTCCCAGAGATACGTCTGTTACTCTTTTCACGAATGAAATGGTAACATCTACAAATTAGTATCAATGGGTATAGATCTCCAATTCAGAGAACCTTGGAGGTCTCGTCCTCTCTGCTGTTTCACAAAAGGATCAACATCAGTTTTGTCAGTACCATCAGTTAACTTTGAATTTCAGTTGGCTCACGCAGTGTTCAGGTATAATAAAGCCCAGAGGGTAATTAGCCCTCCCTACTAGCCTGACCAACACATTTACAGATTGTTTATAATGACCAGCAGAATCCTTTAGATAAGTTGAAACCTGGTATAAATCTTGCCCAGTGTCCTGTGTGATACTTTCAGGTCCTCACAAGATTGTAATTAGGATGAAGAGCCTGCTTATGAACAAAAAGTTTTCTACTGTTTTCATAAATATCCAGGTCAGGAACATAATCCTGACCTAATAAAGTCTTTCTCAGGAACAAGATGCAAGAGGGGGATCTTTCTATGTCTATACACTGAGTGAATGAATTTATGATAATTATGTAAACATGACAAACTTTTTCGCAAAAATGTTGTGTGTTGCTGTAAGGTTATCCATGAAACTGTGCACGAAGACATGTATTGTCAATGAAAAGTGTTATTTTTAAACGAAATGTGTAAATTTTGTTTACAGATTTATTTCCTACACAGAACTCCTTATATTTAATGCTTCTGCTGTTGATTCATAATATATACAGTCAGAAAATATGATTTTTTTATAAGGAGTGTAAGCATTTCTGTTGATGAGATACTGGTCTTTTGGCTTGGAATCCAATGAAGGGTTCACTCCTGGCTGTGGGCCGAGGTTGTTGACCCCCCGTCTGGACATCATAAAGAGTAAAAGAATTAAAAGGAGCAGATGGAGAGGAGGTGGGATGCCATTAACAACTGACACGAAAAGGAAGTGATGAGTGGGATTTTCATACTTCTGGATGGTGTAGTTTAGCCAGTCATGTTCTTTGAAAGTTCCCCAGCTTTTGTCCAATGAATGGACAGCTCTAGGGTGAGGGAAGACTAATGGTAACTTTTATGTTGTACCTGACTGGCTGATGGAGAAAGGGGACAGGGTTTTCCGAACCATCCTTAAATTGGCAAAATTAAAATTAACCTGATCTCTCCCATTTCCTCTTCATATCTACAACATAAATTTGCACAGGTTTGTCTTTGTTAGTGGATTAGGGTATAAAAATTGTCAGTGTTTATCATCACCATCTTAATGATCATGTTTTAAAACCTGGGGGGGAAATCCTTCAGCACTGCCACCTGTGTGGGAGAGGTCAGGGATCAATGGTGAGGAAGTGCTTGCTACTGGTTTTGGTTACAAGCTTTAAACATCATGATCAGCCAGAAGGACAACAATATATGGAGGGGGCTTTCATATCAGTGTTGTGTGCAATTTGCCATAATGTAGTGAATATCTTTGTTTTGTTCAAAATGAATATAATTATGTTTTGGTAATAGCAGTAAGTTTGTCACCAGTCAAAGTATTTTTCTCTTAGGAATAGGCAGTTGTTCATAGAAACAAGTAGCATCTTCATTGTCCTGGCCGTCACATACTTTGTTAACTGCTGTACAACCAGAACCCTCAAAATACAATCCTAAACACCAAGAGCGACATGAGATGAACTTTCAAGGTGGACAAGTGTTAAAGAAAAAAAAAACTGGAATGAAAAATCAGTGACCCATGCCGTCTCACTTGTTCAGTGTTTGTTCATAATTCAGCTATGAACCTGGAGGTCTCATATTTGATTCCTGGGTAGGATTCATTGCCGTTGTACCCTTGAGCAAAAGTGTTTTTCATTTCAACAGCTGCAGTAAAACCCAGACACATAATAGGTTGCAGTGCGTGGTAGATGTACAATAAAGTGCAAGCACCGTTACTTGGCTTGGATAAAAGGTGAAGCATGGAAATAAACTCTTTAGTCGCATATCACACTATGGTAAGAGAGGCCATGCGGTTAGAAGACATGGTTAATACAGTATAATACAGGGTATGTACAGTATAAATTTATTTGTGTTTCATTTTAGAAGAAGGAAAGGAGAGAACATGTTTAGATGTGTATTGCAGGGAGAAGAAGGTGAAAGAGGAGAAGGAGAAGGGAAGCTGTACCTCCCTCTAAAGAGGATCTGTCCCATAAACTGCTCCACCTTCCTGTAAAGAGGATCTGTCCCATAAACTGCTCAACCTTCCTGTAAAGATGATCTCTCCCATAAACTGCTCCACCTTCCTGTAAAGAGGATCTCTCCCAAAACAGCTCCACCTTCATGTAAAGAGGGATGTCTCCTCTGTACAGATGATCCTTCCCATAAGAATGAAACATTTCTATAAAGTGCATTTCTCCCATTATGGCACCACTACAAATAAAGAAATAATCTGTAGAGCAACTACTGATGATAGATCCAGGACAAGCTCCTGTGTTCAAAAGAAAGGATAACTAGGAGAACTTGTCACAGTAGCTGAAAAGGGAACAGCACATCCCTAAAGCAGACAACACAAAGAATTCTCACCCATCTCTGGAGGTCAAAGGAAGATTCCTAAAAATATGTTCTCCTGTAGAGCTTCCAGTTTTTTTCTTTTTTTGTGTCCTGCTTATGAAGTCATAAATAAATACAGAAAAATAACTCAATTCCACATTTGAAATCGTCCTCAGCATGGGGCATTAGGCTGTAAATAATTTAGATTTTCATCTTTCATTTTAATGTTAACTGAAAACAGAATCGCTGAGAAGTCTTCATTTTAGCTGCTTGAATGTTGTGATATTCCCTGGGCATTTAGTTTTAAAGTTAAAGTTTTAAAGCAAATATATTATAGTTGGACTAATAGTGCTGTCTGCGTGTTATTAAGAGTAACACAACGGGATACATTTAAACTTAACTGAAGATTACAGAGAGGGAATTTGCAGACAACCAGCCACCAGCAGGAAGCTACAGATGAAATGATTTATTCATTAATGTGTGATTGTAGTCATGAGTATATATATATTGATGTGTATATTTGTATGTAGCTTGATTTCACAGCATTACTTTCTCCAGTAATAATGTTGTGAATCTTTCCTTTATGCTTGTCTCATCAGTGTCTTTGTGGTCAAAGGTCAAAGCTGTTTTTTGCATATACAGTACCTAAAATATCAACAGTTGTATAATTATACCTAGAAACTGGTAATACTGGCAGGTGCACATTTGACACACGCTGTAGCCCATTCATGCAATAGGATGCTTATAGCTTTAAGTGAGGTGATATACCCTGCTGAAGTATGCACCACACATACCTGGTGTGCGTCAATGCTGATTGAGGTGAACCTGCTTGTGTGTGTGTGTGTGAATCTGCAAGTGCTGAACGCTGGTGTGTGGGTTTGATGTGGGCTCCCTGTAAAGGTCCAGGCCTGTCCAATGGGCTTGTCTGGTTCTTCACACTTCATCTGGTGGGTTCCTGATACTGTTCCCTCCTCAGGCCAGTGGTGGTCTTATTCTTGGTCCTTGTGGAAAAGTTTAATGTCCTCCCCTACCCTGCGATGGAGAATACAAGTAGCCAAACAAGGTGAAATTGGGGCAAAATGCATATGGCAGCACTGAAGGGGGCAGGGGTAACCATGCTCTGTCTCTTCTATACACCGGATCCCACTAGAGGAATCTCAGATCAGCAACAGAAAGTTCCAGTTTACCGTGCCTGTGTCACAATGTTTGGCAGTTGATATCTATGTCTTTTTACTCCCTTTGTGAAAACCACCTTGAAAAGTGCTGGACTGATTGCCAGGAGCATTCAGACTGCAAAGGCAATGACTGCCTTCAAAAAGGCAGTCTGTAGCTGTAGTGACTATGGCCATAATGCTTGTCATTCTGTTCCGCCTGTTTGGGCTTGCAGTGGTGCCACTTCAAAAATCTCTTTCAATCCTCAATTTCACCTTCAAATTTAAGGTGCGTGTTAGAATAGAAAGCACTATGCTTGCAAAAAACAAACACTATATAATATAAATAATGCAAAACACTAATACCAATGAAAACCACCAATTAGTGCTTACCATTTTCTACTTGCGATGGCAGTTTGCTTCATGCACTGCAAGGTCTGACAAGGCTGCGTCTATGGCTTAGTGAAAGTGATGCTCAGCCTCAGTGTGACATTGTCACAATATTTGGAAGTGATGTTATTAGCTCTTTTATATTCTCACTAATCCTGCTCCCCCCCCCCCCCCCCCCCCCCCAGCTGAAGTCTCTGCATGTCCTCATCTCAGAATGTAAGACTCCACTGCTGTGAAATCAGTCACAGCCAATAAGTGGAGAGTCAACAGTGTCTCCGCATGCTAATTACTGCCCTCGGTTAACAAGCCGAGGTTCACAAGACGGTCAGTTATGGCAGCGGAGTGAAACAGAATCTTAATTCACGCCAAAGCACCATTAACTTAACTTGAGTTCTGCGTGGCTCATCAATTTACAGGTGGTGGGAAAATGTGCACCCTGAAATATCAAAGTTAATATAATTAGATCCAGGAGGTCTTTTTGGAGTGTAAAATGTAATACTGGCTTAAAGCACAGCCACCAAAGTTTTTAAGAGCAACAAAAGACAAGACAGCACAAAGGCAGCAACATGGACAAGACTCTCCACTGCTTATACTTTATCTAGCATAACTGCTACGGCGCAAACAGTTATTATATAGATATAGATATATTGTGATGGCTAATGAAGCATTTTGTGAGAAAGGTGAGTTGCTGACTGTCTTTGAGTGCATAAGGTCCTCAATGGTAGTACTGATGGTTAATTCCACATGTGATGAAAGGTGAAAAAGTCTCAACAGTCAACATCACTCCTCTGGCATTTCAGACAACCCAGAGATTGATATATACAGAGCAATTCAGGGAGCTCATTCATAAGGATGACACCCCAAGACAATAATTAACAATGCACTGGTGATTCTTTTTGACCTTTTTTTAATATGTTATCAACTTTTTATTAAATTTGAATTTGGGGAGAGGGGCAGGGAGGGTTGAGAACAGTGGTAGTACAAATAAAAATGCACAGGTAAGAGTCACATTGAAAATAGTTTAAAAATTATTTTAAATTATTTAAAAATTATATACAAACCCTTTTTTTGACCTTTCCAACAAGATCACAGGTTCCAACTTGTCAACATCAAGACAGCCAAAGAGAAGAAGCAGAGGTGTTGCGTAATGGTTTCCTGTTTCTGGATGGTTAAACCATTTTAGAGTGCTGTAAATATAGCAGCACCTCCAGCAAACATGGATATGTTAATTTTTGTGATCTGTGTTTTAAACACTGGCTGTGGCTAATGCTAATGAGAGAGCAGAGGGAATGCTATATTCACTCTCTGAAATAAAACGGCAACACAGAGACAGCGGGAGATCTAATCTACTGTGTCCTGTTCTGGTGTGAAGAGAGCAGGGAGGAAAAAAAACAGGACTGTGTGATGGACGGGGTCACAGAAACAGTATTATCTGTGATACAGTGTTATGGACCGCTGCCCGCAGACTGCAAACACACTGCTCACTGCAGGGGGAGGGTAATGTAGCGTGTCTGAGCGAGATGATTCACCATGGGACCTCTCGAAAAACACATTTTTTAAATTTGAATCATTTTTGCATGTAATCTAAGACTTCAGATTAGTAAAAAAAAAATGTATGTATGTATATATATAATGTGATTATGTGAGTCTATGCTTCAGTGTCTTTGAACGCCAGGTGTTCATTTCACATTCGAGTGCTTCCCCTTGTTGAGATGCTGGAAGGTGTCCATGACGAACTCACAGCTCCCTCTAGTGGAGCAGTGTGGAGCCACACTGAACGAGGAGCGGTTGTCAGGGATTCGGCATTCAACAGCAATCAGGGGTAGCAGTGTGCAGCAGTGGTCAGAGCCGCAGTGTGGTTGGCAGTAAGGGCATTAGTGTGTTCGGGCGGGGCTACAGTGTGGTCAATCATGGCTATAGTGTGGCTGTCAGTGCTGCAGTGTGTTTGATCAGAGCAGCAGTGTCAATGGTTAAGACTGCAGTTAGGTGAAAGTGAGAGGCATTCTATACAGGATGCTGGTGCTACATGATTTAAAGCCTTATGTCATTTGATGACACTGTGCTTGAAATGAAATATTTAATAAAGTTATGGCTGTAAAATAAATCATAATTGAAAGCTAGATTTTCTTCCTTGACCCTATTACATATGGGAAGAGTACAATCGTTCCCAATGTGAATGGCTGGTGATTTATGAATTAATCTCCTGCTCTCTGTCTTGCAAAGGTGAGCCACAGCTCCAAGTAATTTAATGTGGTCTTAGAGTTCCTGTGTGCTGTCTTTTCTCTCTATTACTGCCTGCAGAAGTGTGAAAACCCATTCATATACTGACGTGATTAACTAAAAGGAGTCCAGGTTCATCTGTCTGAGGGCAAGTCAATGAAAAGAAATACTAACTCACAGGCCACATACTATTGTTTAAATGGAATGCCGTCTACCACACACAGCCACACACATTTACACACTTACTGTACATAGACGTGTGCGCGTGTGCACGCACACACACACACACACACACACAAAATTTCACACAAAAGAACGGACAGATGGATGGAGGGGCAGACAGATAGATACATAGGTTGATTGGTTAATTTGCTCTTATAACCTGGTATACAGCATATCATATCGATATGAGTTTTCAGCAAAGGAATCTTCTCTCTTTGGGTGTGTGGGTAGCAATGAGAGACATGGAGCATGTGCTGCAGAATATTATGATAAAAGGTTCATTCAGCACAAATAAACATTTTTACTCTCCTTAGCTCCTGCAAAATTCACAATTAGTCAACAGCCAGTTTTCACCTGTTTACAATGAAGTCACACACGCAGCTGTGCCGTCGAGTTCCATTCATTGCCGCTAATTGGTTCATTCAGGTACGAACCTCTCGAGCAGCCGGTCGGTTCTTGATTCATTCATCTCTCGCTCTGCCGCTGTCTTCCAAGTGCACTGGCTAATTTACTGTAGCCAGATAGACAAGATGATCTGATCAAGAGCAGATACAGGAGGAAGAACACAGAACCGTGGGCCCTGTGAAGCCAATGACCACGTACTGAAACTACGTGTTCATTTCTCCCGGGTGAAAGTCACATGATAGTTGCATTTTTCCCAAAAAGAATGTCTTTAAAAAAACCAATACACTGTGAATATATTGATGGAAAAACACTAAATACTTAAGTAAAAACAGACTTGGATAAGCTAGTTAGCAAACACTCTAGTTTGTCATTGACATAGAACAGAGCAATGTACTCGGAAAAGTAAACCTCTACCTATGCCAGCATACAGTACTAAATTTGTCATTGTAGTATAGTAGCATATCACTTGTGTTTTCAGTTTTGGAAAACAATGACTCTGTCTTGGCACTTATCATTGGAGTATATCTCTTGTTCACCTATTGCTAAATAATACATTATGTAGTAGAACCCATGCATATTGTAAGAAACATGTTTAAGGTATGGATGACCTTTCTGTCTTCCTTCCACTATATGAGTTCATTGCAAGGGACCAAGGGAGTCGGGGTCAGTTCCATTTCAGTTCAGTCAGTCCAAGAAATGCATTGTAATTCAGTTTATAAACTAAAAGCAGACCATCATTTTCTATGAAAGTCTTTCAATTAATGAACTGAAATTCAGTTCATTTCTTGGACTGACTGAAGGAGGTTTTTTATTTGTTTTGAATAGTTTCCAGCTCTGGATGGGACATATGGTACTGATACACCCAAGAGTAAAAACTAAACTAATCTAAGAGTAGCCCATTGTGTGCTTTGAAAAAATTTCTCAATCAATGCGCTGAAATTCAATTCATCTCTTGGATTGACTGAAGTACATTTTTTGTTGTTGTTCCCTAAGAATTGCTTCCAGCTCTGGGTGGGAGACATGGCATTGAAACACCCAAGCTCTATGCTGTGCTCTTGAGAGGGGAATGATTTTGAAGGCTAAAAGGACCAGACAGCGGCAGTCCAGCCCTGATAATGTAGACTCCAGTATAACCAAGGTCCGTTACAGCCCGTCACCCCTGCGAATTGCCTCGGAGCTGACATTAAATATGCAGCCGCTGCGCGGAGCCCTTGCCTTCAGGCTATCTGAGCCTAACATCAGCTTTCAACAAATTTGGTCCAGTAAATGCGGTCTGTGGGTCATGGGGAGAGTGAGGCAGAAGAACAGATTCGTGCAGGATAGTGAATCAGTTCGCAGTTCGGTGGGTAATTCATTAGAAAGAAAAGTACTGTTCACAAATGGTACAATTCTAGCACGTAGGATTACAGTGAGTCATTTCTACATCAAAACCACCCTGCGCCTGCAACCTTTGAAAATGATATGGGAT
The DNA here is from genome assembly GCF_013368585.1 of Megalops cyprinoides. NCBI lineage: Eukaryota > Metazoa > Chordata > Actinopteri > Elopiformes > Megalopidae > Megalops > Megalops cyprinoides. The sequence continues at coordinate 7,491,253 of NC_050594.1, read as the reverse complement.
TTCATCTATTATTAGTGATTAACAATTAATGTGCTGTCAGTACTGAACAGAAGAATAAATGAGCAAACAATTCACACGTGGGCTACATTCGCTTGGAAGGAAAAAAAAATGAGCAAGAATCTTTAAAGGCTACATCTAAAGGATGAGGTGTAGATTGACAAGTAGCTTGACCATTGGAGGGAGGGAGAATTTTGGTGTCTAGCAGGTATAGTAGTATGCTTTTCCCCAACACAACAGCTTGTCCTCTCCTTCCCTTACCAGGTAAGCTGCCTGCCATTATAGTTATCTGTAACGATACTGCTCCAAAATGAAGACCTATGCGTTCATGTGTGAATTTGTGGAAGGATTCATATCGGCGGCAGTGTAGCATAGTGGTTAAGGAGCAGGACTCGTAACCGCAAGGTTGCCGGGCTGGGACACTGCTGCTGTGCCCTTGGGCAAGGTACTTATCCCGCAATTGTCAGCTGTATAAATGGATAACATTGTAAAGAACTGTAACCTGTGTAAGTTTGCTAAATGTAATGTAATGTAAGCTATTACGCAGAGCAGACAATGGAAAGGTGATGTATAGACATTAGACGCACCTCTCTCTTTGACTGGAGAGGAGACTGAGGATCGGCCCTCTCCTCCACACCCTAGAGCATACAGTCCTCGAGTGCACAGTCATGTGTGTTATTAACTCTCAGTCACTGCTGATTGGATACAGTAAAGACCAATCATCAGCTTCAGTTAGGAAGTGAATTCTGAGGCACCTGGGAATTTCTACCTCTCTCATTCTCTCTCTCTCACTCTATCTCAATTCAATTCAACTCAATTCAGATTTGCTTTACTGGCATGAAATATGTTTTGTAAATATTACCTATGCATATAATATGCACATGTACATACTTTACGTACATACACATACATGTGTATATATGCAGACAAACGTACATAAATACTCACATACATACATACTATAAGTACACATGAAAAGAATGAAAAAAGGAACAAATAAATAAATATGTTTCTCATTTAACATAGATAGATACACTTCGGCTCTCTTATGTTGGAAGTCGATCTGGATAATAATGTCTGCTAAATGAATGTAAGGTAATCTCATGTAAATAATCTACACCCCCCCCCCCTCCCCAGCCAGTGACTCTTTCCCTCTGCTGTCTAAATTAAAATAACCACAGAAAAAAAAAGAAACGGCTCTTTATTTCATCCTCGTATCGCTTCCTGTCCCTCAGATTGTGGCAGGCGGCGGCATGCTGTGTCGCCAATGTCAGACATCCCCTCCTCTCTCCCAGGAGGAACGGCAGCCTCTCAGACTCTGAGAGGCTCCACATTCAGGACACATTTCCTTTACTCTGGGAGAGCTCGATGCCCTTGTCTCCCTCTACTTATCACATGTGGTCAGGAAATGCAGCTTTCTCTCCCTCCCTCTCTCTCTCTCTCTCTCTCTCTTTCTTTTCCCCTGTCTCCCTTTTGTGTGCCTCTGTCCCAATTCAATTCAGTTCAATTCAAATTTGCCAAAGAATCTTATATAATACAAAATGAAAAAAAGGTATAAATAACATTGATAAATCTAAACCAATGAATGTTTTTAAAGGTTACGTACTGCAGTTCTGAAATGATCAACAGCTACATTCAGTTCTCAGCTCCCTCTTTTTGTATAAATCTATCTATAATCTCTATATATCAGAATATATCACAATTGGTCATGGATATACACACACACACACACACACACACACACGCACACACATACATATACATTTGTGCATGTCTCTCCCAATCCTATTTGTAGCAGAGGGCTGTGTTTGCTTTTGTGAATCGGATAAATCAGTTTTACTTAGGCCAAGGCCCAATCAGTGTAGAGCTGCAACCCAGCTGTTACACAGTAAAGAGAACGAATGGGCATCTGACACAGTGTATTTTGTCAGGGGAGGGGAAAATAACTCTCTTCAAGTCCACGGAGAGAGACGCTCTTGCGTGAAATAGGTACAGAAACATTTTCTTGTCCTATGCCGCAACTCAAGTAACAGAACAAATTTTAAAGATGGGGTTATGTTGGTCCTTTTGTGAATGGCTCCAGAACTGTTGTTTTAAGGAAGATGAAGCTCACCCCAGGGGGGCAAACAGCACACCAAACCCTGCATTTAATATGTGCAAAGCCAGGGTAGATATGCAAAGTGTCACTAAGAAAAGATGTACAAATTCTTGGGCTGGAAGGCTGATTGGACTATCAGGAAGGAGGTGATGTGCTGACTAACAGGAAGTGATGTGAATTGACCACAATGCTGAATAAGGATGTTGTACAATACCAATCATATTGTCAAGGTATAAATTTTATTCCTTTTTTCCACACTGAATGGTATTTGTTTTAAGAATTAAGAAGTATTGCTGTATTTTAAGTGTCACGAAGTATATTTCCCAACAATGCCCCAAGTGCTTGTGTGTGTGTGTGTGTGTGTGTTTGTGTGTGTGTGTGTGCATATGTACATCACGGATTGTTGAAACAGGGTCACATACGGTCATCTTCACTGCTTACAGCTGCTCAATCCAAAACACACAATCACAATTGGTCATGAGGGCCATTTTTCCTGGTCAGAACACAAAAATGCAACCTGGTACCTGTTGTGTGACCGCAGACCTTCGGAAGGATGAAGCAGGACTGAGGGAGGGGGTAGCTCGTTAGTGGTGTCCACGGTAATGGAGACAGGCATGAGCACCCGGACCCAAGATCTCCCTCGAGGGCAGTGGGTCAGAGCGACACCCACCCCACCCCCAAACTCCTGATGGATGCGCGGGGCAAAGGGATCAGCAAAAGCATTACCACCGCAGAATGCATTTAGGTCTCCTCCTGGAAAGCAAACCCAATCAGGGAGCACTAAATAGCTTTTCTGCAACCCGCTCCCCTCATATGCACCGGACGCTGATATTACTGTTCCTCTGCCTTCCGCGGAGCAATCTGTCCTCTCAGGGCTGAGTGCTTTCCTGGCGCTTGCACCAGCAGCCCTTGAGGGGGAGGAGCAAGCCCCCCCCCCCCCTAAAAATAAAAAAAACCCAGCATGTGCCTCCGCCACTGAAGAACTACCTCCATCCCCCCACCCCCACTCCTCCCAAAAGCCAGCATGTACCTCCGCCACCGAAGAACCACGAGGAAATTTTGCTCCACTTCAAAGGCCAGAGCAAATGAGGACAGGAATTCAAATCAGAAAAAAAGAACGCAAACTGTAGAACAGCAGGCAAACGTGCCGGGCGCTGGGCGCCGGTCACGTTTCAAACACAGGCGCTCCCGTGGCCACGTCTGTGCCATCGTCTCTCTGTGACAGGCCCGGTGTTGAACCGGCTCTGCGACCCGGCTTCCAGACAGCCAGCTGCAGCTCTCGATGACTGAACACAGGGACAGCCGCACAAACAGAGCACACGCACAGTGCACGGGTGTCACAAATGATCACTTCTCATTTTTTATTGACCCACACTCAATGTTTGCCCATACATTTTTAAAATTAAAAAAATACGGGTAAGGATAAAGATAAGAATAAGAATACAGCAAAACAATGAAATCATACAAACATCTGTTTGGGGTTTTTTGCGCTGCAGGTTTGCTGTCGATCGTATTAATTTTTAGCAATCTCATTCTCAGACTTTTAAAAAGGTAAATTTTGGACATCTACCCCTTGTAGACAATACCCCTTGTAGAATGTTAACAATACATACAGTATAAGAAGTTATCCCCTTATTCACCCTTTCTAACTGTCTGTCTCTCTCTTTCTTGCACACGCGCACACACACACACAGACACACACACACACACAGCCACCCCATTCTCCCTCTCACACAATCAGAAATCACAGAGCACGGGACCCACTTCACGCTGATGAGCCGCAGATTCCTCAGACACCTGGTATTTCTGTATTTTCATCAAACATTTGGTCACGAGGCATTACCTCTCCAGAGACGCAGCACTGCCTCCAAAAATGCCTCCCACCCCTACCAGGCAAGGGAGGATTCACCCACCTTCTTCTCCCACCACCTCACAGTTGTTTGTCTTCTTTAACATTTTCTTCCCTCCCACAAATACTGACCCCCCCCCCCCCCCCCCCTCAAACCATGACCATCACCTCCACCATCCACCCACATCTCTGATTAGACAACTTTCTCCTCCTCGGCTTCTGTTTTGATTCAAGATGGGAGTTCTCGGTCAGGGCAAGTGTTACAAATGCTTCACTGCACTATCATTGAAATAAAAAAAGAGAAATACAATAAAGCATAAAGTGAAAACAATTTCTTTTGTCTTAAAAAAAACTGACAACAAAGGAGACATCAAAAAAGGTTCATGTTCGTACGTCAGTCATCATCTGAGCTGAGCTGGGGTTGGTCTTGTAAATACCAGGATTTTAGGAGTTGATTTAAGAGCAATTTAAAAATACATTTGAGTAAAAACCATAGTTCTGAATGACTGAAGTTCTGTCACCAAGCAGAATGTGTGTGTGTGTGTGTGTGGTGTGGGAAAGGGGAGGAGGGGTTAGCCATGTAACTGGTTTGGCAGGACAATTCCCTCCCAAAGGCCAGGGTTAGAGTGGGAAGGGCTCAATGAGGGTAAAAACAGCGCCCTCTGGAGGCTGGAGTGGGCCAGGGCACGGCGGAAGGGTAGGGTGGTGACCTGCGAGATCAAATTTGGCTTTCGTCATGTGTCGATGACCTCCCGCACCGGGGACTGTTCGTGGGCCAGGCTGGTGGTGGTGGGGAGGGTCTGGGTGTGGGGCACAGAGTTCTGCTGCAGCTCCATGGCGATGGCGTTCTGGGGAAACTCCTTCACCTGCCGCTGGTACTCCAGGAAGGTGCAGGCCTTGGTGGCGATGGCCACGATGTTCTTGCCGATGAAGATGGTGGAGACGCGGCTGTCCTGGAAGAGCAGCATGTTGACCATGCGGATGAGGATGGTGACCACGTTGATGGTGGCCAGGCTGAGGACCGGGTAGAGCATCATCTTCTGCGGGGACACGTGCTCGCCGTGCATGCTGATCTCGCTCAGCGACACGCAGGGCAGGATCAGCAGCAGAATGTAGCAGTAGAAGAACATCAGGCCCTCGGCCCAGATCGGGAGCCCCGTCCGCTGCGGCTCCCACAGGTTGGCCTGGATGTCCAGGATGTCCAGCAGGTCGAGTGCCACCCAGAAGAGGCGGCCGCGCATGTCCTCCTTCTTCCGGAACGTCCGGACGTACTCCATGCTGTCCAGCGCCACCAGCACTAGGTAGAGGCCCGGCACACAGATGGACAGAAGCAACGTCAGGGCCTTGCGGGCCACCGTCTCCAGGTTCCTCTTGTCAGCCTTGTAGTTCTGGAAGATGAAGTAGAGCTTGATCTCCAGCACGAAGATGTAGAGGAACCAGAGGATCATGGCGTAGCCGCGCTTGGCCGTCTTGACCTCGGCGCCCACCCACACGGCCACGTAGCGTAGCACGATGAGGAAGCAGATGTCCCCCACCAGCACGATGATGCACACACCAATCTTCCGCGGGCCCTGGTTCTGCTCCACCAGATAGGCGTCCATGAAGGCCATGCTGGTCATGATGACGATGGTGGTCAGGCAAACGTGCCGCTTGTCTGGAGGTGGCAGCACCATGGTGAGGGGGTCCCTGGGCTTTTACAACGCTCCTGTACTTCAAAAACTATGCCTTTCATGTACTTGACATTCAAAAATGTATCATTATTATTACATATCTATTTTAAAAACATTGTTTTTAAATTCCCCCTTCCTCAGAGAGACGTGAACTCCACTCGTTCCGTTCGAGTCCAGTCCAGTCTGTGCAAAACAAAGGAACCTGCAGAACCTTGGAAATAAGCCAGGATCTGGATCTCCGGACTTTGCCTGTGCTCAGTGTGTCTCTCTCTCTCCTTCATGGAGTGCTATTGGGATCATAACATCTTTTAACATGTTTCCATTGGACTTCATTAGCTGTAAAAGCCACTGACATTCTTACTGAACCCGAGTCATTCTGAAACACCATGATCTCGCCTCTTCCTCGTAAAGCAATCAGCTTTCTCAGCAGCCGTGGGTCATTCAGTAAAACCTTTGCAAATCTGGAGACTTGAGACTCGGAAGCTCTCTGACAAACGGCCTGCTCATTTGTGTCAGCCAATCCTGCGCATCTGCATCGTCGGGGAGCTCTCCTGGGAGACTAGAGTTGCCCCGACGTAGGGCTCATCGGTGGGTGTGGCCAGGTGTCTGTGGGCGTGGCAGTCCGGGAAAGCAGCCACGAGGATTGTGAGGGATCAGCAGGAAATAGCGTTCTGTGGGTGCCGTATGTCTGACGGCAGCTCCTCCCCCCAGCTTGAGGCCTATGTCCTTCACCAAAATCACATCCTGCCCCTCTCAGCTCCGTGCAGGCTGAGGAAGAGAGAGGGAAAAAGACAGTCAGCACAAGAGTCAAACTCTATCACTTCACCCAACCCCACTCCTCGCCATCTGCTCCAGTGAAAATCCAACTGGCATTACACAAAATATGTTACTACTGCAACACTTACACACAAGGTTGCCTATCCCAGTAAACTGAAAACGAATTAACTAAACGTTTGTTAGTAATCTTTGCCTACATGTGAGAACACTTCTAATAGCATGAACTTGGTATGGTAATGTTATAAAAATGTTATGACCTGTATGGTACGGTCTACTTGTAGTATACATGGCTGTGTTAACAATTCTGTACAACAATGCCCAAAATTAAACATTACAGTAGCAATTCTATGCAACTTTAAGGGTCCACCAGACTGGTTCAACCCAGGATTTACCAACGCAATCACTAACTCCAGATCAGTTTAATATACCCCCTTATGTAGCAATGCAGCTGTTTATCCACTACCTCTCAGTATAGTCCTTACACCAGTAAAATGTGCACAGTTCAGGATAATACCTGCTTGATGACTCAGTTTGACTCAGCTCCAATTCAATAAAAAACTTTATTGAGAACAAATTAGGTTGAACAACAGCGACATTTCAGCTCGACGAGGACAGTCTGTGCCAGATTTAATATTATACAAGAGATGCCATCGGAAATATAAATATTAATATTTCGCTTGTTTCTGGATACATTACCATATTTGTTGAGAGTGTCAAAATTTCTTTTGAGCTCAGGAATTTTTTCGAATCGTGATGTACTTTGTTTATTAAAGCTATGTGGGACATTATTAGCTGACATTAAAATACTGGTCTTAATGAACAGGTCGAGCTAGTTCTAAGCTAATAACCTGTTGTTATTGCCTGTTTGCTAGTGATTTTTACCTAAAGCGTTTCCCTTGTGCTGCATTATTGAAGTAGTTCATGTGTTTGTTTTCATTGCTTGCTGTCATGAAGTAACTTCAGTTGCAAACACAACACCTTATTAAGATTGGGGGACACCTGGTAGCTTTTTCAAATTACATCAGCTGTTCGGTTTTCTAAGAGATAGATCGCCTAGCAACAGTGCCCTACTGTAGGTTGACTTCATCAGAACAGAATGTACAAATGAAACAGAAGTGAAGTTTAGCAGCTTGATAAAGACTTCGTTGATACATGAGAAAGTACAAAGTTAATTGACACGCAGATACTGTGTATGGAATCTTTATTCAAGTAGGTGCTAGTGGTAGTACTATTTCATACCACTGAAATGGTCAGGGGTCGACATTCGCAGAATCAGCGGAGCGCCAAAAAACGGCAACTACGGTCATTTTATATAATGTAGCCGATATTATGTTTCAAAAATACGTTTGTTTTCTGCTGACTGTAGATTCAGAGTGATGCATTAGGGGGCAGCAGCATATAACCTGGCTGTAGAGTGTCAAGTGCGTGAAGATCTGTCTTAGATTATCTTGCAATATTGCTACACGTTGTGGCATTAGTATTGCCATAACATGGCAAGGAGACTGGGGATCAACCACTCAAATAAATGTGTTTGAAAACGATAGTCAACAGATGTCAACGTTTTCCAGATCATTTTTTAATGCAGCGGGACCTCTGCTGAACATTTGCCAATTGGCTGTCGGTGTTTGCAAATACAGTAGCATACGTGTTAGCTTATTCAACCATTCTGGCTGATATCTACGCAGCTAACCTAACCAGCCAGCTGCTTCCGCAGAAAGCTCGCCAACATATCAATAACATATCAAGCTGTCAATAACACCAATGGATGCTATTATCAGAGCGATTTACAGTGGCCAACGCGCCACTGCCCTGTCTATGTGTCACCGGGAGTTCAGTGGAAAACAAGGAGCGAATCATTCAAACACCGAGCGGTTACGGAATATATGATTATGTGTGATTGGTGAATTAGTTTACCTCATTCGGTATTTTTCGCTGGCACTATTTTTGCATTGCCAGGTAGTCTGGCAAGAGGTTTGCCGTTGCCCTGAGCAACCGAGCGCCGGTTACAGCCAAGCCCATCCGTACCCTTGAAAAAATGTCAAACGAGAGCAGTAGGTTCGAAATACAGCATGCTACCGAGCCTCCTTTTATCGGTATTTACCGATTCTAAAAGAGCAGCTGAAAGAGGAACGTGGCGAGAGAAGGCGGCCTGGCAGTGAGTGACGGTGGGAAGAGGCTTCTCCCCTGGTGCGGTACCTGGAATGTGTGATAAAGAAGCCAGGTACAGTTTTTCACGGAGTCTAATTCTCTTTGCGTCGGGCTGATGGCTGTCAGCTTCCATAGCAACCGGTTCTACGGAGAAGCGATAATAACACATGATGAGCCTAAAGCAGCGGCAGCGGGGGGGCTCTCGTTTCTGGGAAGAGAGAGATTACTAACTGTACACGGGTGGGTGAAGGAGGGCACCACGGATTGAATCAGTGTGTGAGTTAATACACTGCACACGCCACCCGCGTTCGGGCCAGTTACGTGCCCTCTTTATTTTAAGTACTTGGCATGGACTGTTGTGCCTCCCTCTGGAATCCAAAGCCATATAGCGCTGCCAGCACAGTGTTGTCCTTGTTGGTTTGATTCTGTTGTCCAAGCCAGCTGAGACCAGTATTATCTGTGTGAAGACTGGTGGGCACTCAGACTGGTAAATGCTGAACTGTGTTGGCCAAGTTTGGCATTTTAGGGGGGTGCATGAAGGGTGTGCATGAATGATTGTGATTAGTACTATCATTCCTCTTCTTCTAATGATAATTGTTATTAAGGGGTTAAACACCTAATAATAGCCCATGATTATGGGGCCAAGCACAGGGTGAATTTACTTTCTGTTGTTAATGTTACTGTTTGTCTCCTGTGTGTGTTTATGATGTGTGTTAAAATGTATGCATTGCAATTTGGACACTACTTGACAGTTTGATCTTAACTTCCTATACACACACACACACACACACACACACTCAAGAAGCCTCATTGCCACACGCTTCTCTTAAGCACAAATGCTGACTCACACACACAGACAAACACACCAGCTCTCTGCTCTTGGAAAGTTTCTGCCTTGACTTCACATACTGATAAAGCCTCTCAAATTGTTTTTGGTCTGGTTTGCCATCAGCCCTAATTGCTGCAGTTCCATTGTCAACAGTACTGTGCAAAAACTCTGGTATCTACCATCGATACTGGAAAGGTGAATCTGGATTGCTTATACCTTACTGCTTCATTTGCTCACCTGTCTTGGATTATTTTCTCGATCACATCATTAAAATATCCTTAAATACCCACAGATATCCTAAGCCCTAATTTACTTGACAGTATTTACATGTTGGGTGTGGGCTGCATTTCTAAACAGAGACAATTTCCATGGCTCATTTGAATAGATTGTATCTGGACAATGAATCACTGTTTGCATACACCAACAATTGATGTTACAGGCATGACACAAAGATGAAATTGTTAAAGATGGTTCGTAGGCATACAGACAAGCAATTACGGAAGTGTTTTAGGAAGGCAAGTGGAAACCCCACCGATTGTACAAAACAACAATACCCCGATGAATTCCCAGGCATTACCGTGTGCCTGCTTCTCGCTGCCTCGTAATAACAAAAGCTCTGTTTACACCCACACTAACATCAGTAAATTCAGCAACTGGAAATGTTCCCGTAATCCACCTTTCGGCAGCAGAGTAAGGTGTGAATAACACGGCACAGCGGGGATTCTTAATTTGTCCTGAGAATATAGACAGCGGCTCTTCGTAAACGAGCGTGTACCAGATCACTGGCCTTGCGCTGAGACCGACACCAGAAGGTTGAAGGTTAGATCCACAGCCGAGGCTGTGAAAATGGCACCCGCCGCCTCTCTGCTTGGCACAGAGCATTAAAGAGATGGATTGTGGGTAACGGCCTTGCAATACGCTGGTGTCCTGTCCCAGAGGGTTCGCTTGTAAATCAAGCCGCTTCATGCCGCTGGAATCGGGTAAGTTTTGCGGCCTGTGAGCCAATAGGGCTTGTTACTTTACATTACATTACGGTCATCTAGCAGATGCTCTTATCCAGAGCGATTTCCGATTTTTACGCTGTCCATTTATACAGCTGGATATTTACTGAGGCAATTGTGGGTTAAGTGCCTTGCCCCAAGGCACAGCAGCTGTGCCCCAGTGGGGAATCAAACCAGCAACCTTTCGGTTACAAGCCTTGCTCCTTCCTACTGTGCTACACTGCTGCTCCGTGTTTTTTTTCTGCATAACGGCAAGCACACACAACATCGAAATGGATAACTTTGTTTGTACATGTATGCTGACATACCTTCCTTTACTTTCTCTTTTCCTCCTCTGTTATTCTCTACCACACTATTCAAGAACACAAGGTCTCATGTGTACACTGTAGCATGCTCTGTAAATTGTGACATTAGGTGTCCATTGAAAATATTCTGTGTTCAAATATTCTGTGTTGAATTATGAAAACTATCAGAGGAGACGTGAACATATTTTTTCATCCCGAGGAGGCAGGTGTGGATTAAAAATGTAATGGCATATTTGGAGATGCTGCACTTGTTGTCCAAGAGAACAGCTATTGCTTTACAGTACCTCAAAGACGAAGCACAGTGACATTTTAAGATTATATTCTCGAGAGATTTGCTTGGGCTGTGGAATATAACTTTATGGAAATGATGAATTCATAGACTTCATTAATTATTAAAACCCATCATGCAGTTCACCTCAGTGAAATATTAACTGAAAAGGTATATGAAATATGAACAGCCAGTATGGCTGAAAACATTGTTCCGGAATTCCACTGTTCTTACAAGAATTCCTAAACCTCTTAGACAAAATTGGACTGAGGCTCATATTTGCTGTTAATGATCTCTTGATATGCCCCCAAGGAATGGTAAATGAGTGCAGCTGTTATATCTTAGCGATTTGGGGCCACACCTGTGAGGCCGTGCCTAATTTTGTAAAGAATCTGAAATGTGTTTTTAAAAGCTATTACTTTTTTTGAAAAAGTTATAAAATACCCATTAAAAAGTAATTTCGAAAACAAATACTAATGCATTTCATTCAGGCCTCCATATATCATAATAAAATTGTAACACATTCATTTTATGACTGAGCTTGGGTGAAATATGTGACTTGCTGGTCAACAAAGCATAGTGCTGCCGTGGATTTTCAGGAAGATGAGCTAGTGAGCTAGCAAGCTAGCTAACATTCTGGAAAAGATAACCGTAACAACTGTCATGATGCTATAATATTCACAACATAGCCACTGTCACGATGGCTATCTAGCTAATGTGACATAGTTCAATGAATGTCAAAATGTTAAAATGTAAGAATCAATGCAATCCAGCTAAACTGCAGTAGCTTCTATATTCTGCTGTGTAAAGACATTTTACAATCCAAAATGAGGTATATTACTACCAACTGCTGTATTTTTTTAGTTCTCACCCGCAGTGCATAGGAGTGATCTGACCCTCACTGTCGAGGGTTATCTGACTGCTTTCCCTTCACGTTGGGGAAAAAGTATGTGTTCTGACCTAGAGATGCATGGCATTCTGTTCTCAGAATCATGTTTATGGTCACTGCCCCAGGTGAGAACACCAGCTCAAGAAATGAGAATTGTCATGGTAACTGGACTGCCCTTTTTTCCGAGTGGGAAAACGTAGGCTTGGAGGAATATGAGTGCATTACATGGTGCATGGCGCTTTTGAATTATCTGCAACCATCCAAGTGTTTTCAAAACAATATATCTTCAATGCTACCATCTCTTTATAAAAAGAATGAGATGTCCAGTGCAGTAGATATGAATTTTCATACAATCAAAGTGTAAAGATTGTTATTCATGTGGATATAGCCGTACTTGTATCCAGCTTGGACAAAGTGATGGTCCAAGGTTGCCAACCTACATTTCCACATCATAAACAGGAAGAAAAGTGGAGATAGGGTGGAAACAGATGCAGAGTGGATGGCTGACACAAAAAAGAGTGAAAAATGAATTTTTTATGCTTGTGGATGGGACAGATTTGCTAATTGCGTAGGGGCTGTCCGAAAATTCTCCTCATGAATCTTTGTTTCGAACATCAATTTGTTCTGCATGTTTTACCATAATCAGCATCATTAATGCAGTGGGTCAGCAGATTTTTTTTTTTTACTGTTAATTGATTTTATTTCCATGTAGGTCAGATTTGAGCCCTTTCTTCAAAACGAGTGCGTATTACTTCCTGGGACGGCTGCACTGATAAGTGAACATTTCTGCAAATCCACCTCTGCAGGCGAGAGCCAGAAATCAAACCCTTTCCAACTTGCTCAAGGTTTCAGTGCCAGTACTCTCATACTGCATGCATACAGTTTGTGCACCGTGGATTGTGACACCCCTACGAGGGTCTGACGTAGTCGTGGCTCCAGGAGAGAGCACAGAGGGGTGCAAATGCAATCCATGGGGGGGGGGTGCACAAAAAGTGATAAATACTATGTAGACATCGGGATATAAGGAGACAACTGGGGGTGCAGTGAGGTCGATCGGTAGGTGTAACGCACCCCTAAGCACCCCCATAGTGCCGGGCCTGGTCTGACGCAAGGCCTGGGAGCCGTCAGCTGGGAGCCACGCGCCCGTGTTTGCTGCCGCCGAGCGTATTATGGCTGTGCTGAAAGGGCTCGAGGGGAAAGGGCTTAAAGCAGCATTTTAATTAAAGCAGGAAAGCGCGGGGGCCACCGAGGAGCCGCAGAGCACGTAGATCAAAGCAATCAATATACACAAAGCGCACTGTAACCGGCCCTACGTAATCTCATTGAAGCGACTGCCCAGTGGTGTGAACTACCCACGCTGCTATAATTCTCTTCTGGAGCAAAAAAAAATGCACTCGGAGGACGCCCCCGCCCTCCTCAAGGTTACACGAATGGAGTGGCACTTATTTATTAATTTAACCTTTATTTAAGCGGGAGGCTAACTGAGAACACGCTTCTGTTTTCGAGCGAAGTGGGGAATCAAGGTGGGGAGGGGAATTGATGGGATTGTGAGTTCAATCAGCTGGGGAGGGGGGCGGGGTTGATTAGGGGACCAGATATAGAGAACCAATTCAGGAATGCTAGGTGTGACATCTTGACTCTTTTGATAAGTGCCATGGGATTTTACATGGCACCAGTGTTGTCTCATTGAAAGGATGACATGCTTGTGCTGGTGGCAAGGATATACTGTAATGTGACAAAATGTCACGGGAGCTACATTTTGTTTACTTCAGAGCTTACAATTACAGGGTTCTGCCTAGAGATGGCTTATCAAGGCATATCAAGCTCTAGAATTTCAAGTCACATAACACTGCATTGTGTTTTATAGTATATTACATCTATGTTTAACCTGTTGTTTAGCAATAGGGCATAATAAAGAGCATTATAATATTAATATCTCATTCTGTTCAAGAGTAATTTTCTCTCACCAACAAGAGCAGTGATTACACTGGAGTGATGGTAACAGGAAGTGATGTGCTCAGCTTGGACCTCTTTTTTCATCCATTTTGGCTCGCTGTTGAGGGACAATATTGAGGAGACAATAATAATCATAATAGAAGTATAATTTTATCTGCCATCAGTGACACAAAAACTGAGAAAGCTGTGCGTCTGACTCATAACAGTAACATTATCAGAATTATGTTCAAATACACTGTTCAGCAGCAACAACACATTTAAAGGACAGATGGCACCCATACATAACTGACTAATTTTCTGATATTATGAAAGAAAGCATATAGTTATAGAAAATAACACCAGATTTTAAAATCTAGCATTTAAATTTCGACTGCTGTCAGCACTCAGCTGAAAGGCCTGTTTTCCAGCATTTAAATGCTGCTAGTTACAGCAGTGCTGTGTATTATTTCACATCTACAATAAAAATTCAGCTCGTCAACACCAGATGAGATTTTTTTCCTTTTGAACTTCCCTTTGAAGGTGCTATTTACATTTTCAATTTCATCTGGAAGTGTTGTTTTTCTCATTATGAAAATTAACATGATTCCAGGGAGCTGCTGCATGATAGATTGTATTAAAATATTCTCAGCAGTCAGCAGGTCCAAATAAATGAAAGTCCTGGATTGGGATCTGGTGAATATATATCTCCCTGCAGGCTGGGTAACAATATTTTTTGCTTCTAACTTTCTTTGCAATTTTTGGGTTCACATTAAGGCTGGACTTTTTATGTGAACGTGCAGATGTTGCCAGGGATCATTATAATTTATTTTTAACGTGGTCAGCCAATAGTTATATTAAGATTAAAATCATACGTATAAATACAGTATGTGTAAAGTGTATACTTTTCCTTTCTGTAAATGTTTAATGTTTCTGTTTCAAGGAAATGTGACATATTTTAAGTGTTTTTTTTCCCAAAAGAAACCAAATGTTAAAAATGTTTTTGCCATGATATCATGGATATATAGTTTTGAGGTCCTAAACAGATACTGCAATTGCCCTGTAAAATTCTGGGACCACAGCTGCACACCAAAGCCAGCCAATATCTAGAGAAGATATACAGTTTCCTCAAAGCAGCACAGCCAACAAAACCCACCAAAATAAGAACAGACATGACAGTTCACTTGTACAGTTAGTTACTTAACACCGTCTACCACGTTAATTTGTATTCCACATCGCGCTACAGTCACTCATTAATTTTCTATGAGCGCACAACGCATTCAGCCTTCTCAAACACATCATTAAATGGCAATCGCCCTTTGATGTCTAATCCCTCATGCACTGGTAACACAGAGATCTGAGAAAGAAATCCCGCATAAACACGGGTGCAAGCTTATGAGTGTGTGACATGTGAAGTGACTAGAGTGGGAAAGGTCATCCTGAACATGGCAGACGAGGCGTTGCTGGGGAAACGAGACTCCATTCACACACAGCCCATTCCGGGATTCAAAGATCCTGAAAATAATAACGAGTGTGGCTCTCCTGTTTTTGAGAGAGAGAGAGAGAGAGAGAGAGAAATAGCTGCAAACACGCACGTTATCTATCATAACTTATTTAGAGTGAGATATTGTTCTCTGCTGCTGTCCACATATTTGCAGAGGGAAATGAGGGGTAAAGCATTTGCTGGTAGTTATGTTATGAAGAGAGCGCAGAGAAGGGGATTCCTCCTCTGCAATCCAGCAGCTTTTTCAGCCACTAAAACTCCGGGAAATGAGACTGAACTGGTTCAGTCAAGACAACAGATGTTTCAAAAGTCAATCAACACAATGGTTAGTTGGACAGTCAGTCAAGTCAGTGGTTGGTGGAAGAGTCCATTAAGAATGCCTGCCTGAAACCAACATCCGTTACACATCGTGACCTTGATGGATAAGGCTGGCGTTGTAAGGGGTTATATCATAGATCTTCTATATATCGACCAGATATTCATCTTTGCACGCCTCACGTTGAAAGTTCTGTCTGCACCACTGTTGAGGGAATAAGTATTCATGAATGAGGCATTGTCTGAAATAGAGTATTCAGGGCTAGCATAGCAATGCAGACAATACTTGCATCCCCCTTAAACAACCAGATTTTCTTGGCAAGGAGGCATTGGTGGGGTGTGGGGGGGCAGGAATGCGGGAGGCGAATATCAGAGGCAAGATCGTGCAGGTTGGGCACATTCATTTCTATTTATCGATTAAAAACTTCCCCTTCCTGTGAGATGCGTCTGCATGCTGTCCTGCCTTCTCGTCCCTGTCTGCTGCCGGCGACATCTCTATGTGTGTTGGAAATGCATCGATTTCACTGTGCTTCGGGGCTGCCGGCTTATAAAAAAAGGTCCCCAAAGATGGCACGATACATCCATTAGGGAGTCTTTGACCGCAAGGTCGGAGGGGCTCGGCAGAAGATCTATCAGCGGAGTCAGTCCTGGGGGGACCTGTCCTAATGCAGCCTGTACTTTGTGTCCGGGATCTTCCCTGTGCATGCTGAAACACGGAAAGGAAGAGAACACACAGCGGCACGGCACTGCATCCGTCAGAGAGAGCGAACGCTTCTGCTCAACACTGTGTACACACTTATACCTCTCCAGTCTCTCCCTTCCCCACACTCAGCCCCCTCTTCTATCTTAATTAACGTGATATCTGAATGACCCCCAGACGCATACAAGGGAATTAAAATTGCCTTTTACTCTCAGGCTTGACGCTTGAAGCGTGCTTTTTTCAGTCCTGTCAACAGCATATTTTTACAGTGCGTTGCATTTTTGTTTGCTTTGTAACAGACAGGGTTTTTAAATTAATATAATCTGTCATCGGCCGTTTTTCAAATTTCCTGTCCATCAATAAGTAATATAGTGTACTTGCTGATGGGGACAGCAACTCATCAGCACAAACTTGTTTAATAGATTTGCTGTTCCATTAATGAAACAAAAACAAGTAATAAAAAAAATAAAAACAACAAAATGTGAAAAATGAAAAAAAAAAGAAATATCAATAACCCAAGTATAATTGTGATTCAAATCAAGAGAGGCAACAAAATAATTAATCTAAGGAAAATAATAACTGAATGATTCAAACTAAGTGACAATGAGTATATTTAAAATTCAAATATCCATTTTAAAAAGGCAATTACCTGTCAGTGTCACTCATCACAATTACCTGCAACTGATGAATGCTAAAAGGTACAGAAAGCAGACACGGGAATTGTCATTTACAGAGAGAGGGATGAAGACAGGCACATGTACCTTGCAGAGAGAAGGAGAGACCAGACTGATGATATCTCCCACCGCAGCCAGTGAGGATGCGTTTCAGCTCTGAAGCAACTGCAGGGTTAAACTGCGTCAGATGAAACTTGGCTGGCTGGTCGACTCTCCCCGATAATCAAATCGCGCCGTTAGCTTAGCTTGGCAACCGCAATGAACAGTCCCCAAAGGACGCATATAACGTTTGCTGTCCGAAGACGGGGAGAGAGGAGACAGCTCCTCCTCGTACACAGAGATCGAAAGCCTCAGTATTTTCTGCCCCTTAATGTATTCATATGTGTGTTAGCAACTTTGGTATTTATTTGATTCCAACATGGGCAACAATCAGCAAAAGGAACTGGAGTACCTGTGGGTGGGAGTTGGGCAGGGAGGTCCTCCAGCCAAGAGGGCCACTTACTGTAGTCCTGAAAGTTCTGAATCACTCAAGGAGCAACAGCTGCAATCATTTCATACGTGATGCAGGTGTTGCACATTGCCTCATCCAAGCTAAGTAAAAAAGACCCAGTCATTGCATATTCATGGTCCCAGGCCTAAACCCTAACCTTGAATCCTTATCGAAACTTGAACCCTAACCCTGATGCTGAATCTGAACCCCAACCCTAACCTGGAACAGAACCTTCATTCCTGACCCTGCCCTCTATTTTCATTTCATTCCATTGGGACTGCCACTGATTTGTTTTGTGACTCTATTGTTTTGTGGTTTTGCCTTAACCCCACAGAAAGGAAATAAAAAAACATTCACTGGCCGTTGAAATAATCATTGTGCATTTTCTTGCACAATTACTTGGTGGCGCCACCCATCATCCTACCGCAGAAGAAACACCACCACGATGAGTGACAACGAAGGAAACGTTCGCACCTTTCCAAAGCCCTCCCATCAGAGCACCCTGAGGGGTGCTGCCGGAGTCGTAAGTGGGGATTCTGAGATTCCTGTCAACGTTAAGAGTTTAATCACATCACTTCACCTCCAGTGGGGAAGGCCAAAATGCGTGACGGAGGAGTGAGAGACTGTCAGGGCCCACAGTTAAATACCCTGAGTAAAGCGTGCTGTGAAATTGTGTCCTGTCTGCTCCGTCATTCATTTGCTCCCACAGTTACAGTTCGCATGGATTTATTTCCATTCCCTCCTATTTTATTCCTTCCTTCCTGTACGTGGTCCTGTAAAGGCTGCCTATTTTTTTGGTCTGAGGCATTACATTATTGTCATTTAGCATATGCTCTTATCCAGAGCAACATACACAGGTTACAGTTTTTACATGTTATCCATCAATACAGCTGGATATTTACTGAGGAAATTCTTGGTTAAATACCTGGCCCAAGGGTACAGGAGCAGTGCCCCAGTGGGGAATCGAACCTGCAACCTTTTGGGTACAAGCCCTGTTCCTTACCACTGTGCTACACTGCCACCCCATTAATGTGTGAGGCCACACATTATATTGAGTCACTCATCTATACATCTGCAATGTGTTCGATGTCCAGAATATAAAGATAATACATACATGGCACTTTTTCTAGGGCTGATTGCAGAGGCCTGTGGTCATGAAGATTATCAGAGGGGTTTCGGGAAACCAACTGTGCTAATCATCCCCCAGTTTAATTGGCTAAATAAATCCCTCCCTCTCCACCTCCGCCGATGTGCAGTCAGCGTTCTGGTGCAAAATGGCTGCGATATATCACCCAGGTGGGTGCTAAAAATTGGTGGTAGTTGAGGTGAGTCACATCATCACCACCCTCCTCCCCCCTCCCTCCCCGCATATACACACATTTGTCCGTTGGCCCCCGCTGTCAGCCGCAGTGGTAGATCAATCTTGTAAGTCCCCCCCCCCCCCCCCCGCCAACTACTTCTAATCTCTCTGTTTCTATTTTCACATCCCTCTCTTCCATTTTCCCCTTTTTCTTCCTGTGATTTGCTCCCCGATAATCGCTCCCGCCATTCTCGCGGCTTTCTCAACCGTTTCCTTCTTCCCTCCCTCGCGTGCTGCAAGGCCGCTTTGACACCCCAAAAAGGCTGGTGAAACACAGGCACTGCAGTGCTCGTATTTTCCATTGGACTTACTGCGCTTCATAGTGACCAATGATGCAAGTGATTCATTAATGTGTACAGTAAATTGTTACATGTTTTTATCAATATGTAAGTTGAAGAATCAGTAATTGCCTTTCCATTTACCACATTAACAACAGTCAGATGTTGTTCCATCAATTTCATCTTCTACTAGTTAATTGGAATAGTTTAATGGCCATTGTCTGTATCATAGCGTGTGTGAACTAGCTATTGGCTAACGAGCCCCACCTGCCTAGGTGTGTGGCTCGAGAGTCAGGTATTAAGAGCAATTTGCTGTGGTTGTGGTTGTGCTTAGAGTCGTTCTTCGATTTGTGCTGTTTAGAAATAAATTACTCGATTTTTGTGAAATTCTCGTTTTCAGAGTTTGCGTCAGCAGTGCATCAGCCAGCACTGTCACACATAGCCAAGCCATGCATTGAGCCATGACTGATGCATGGAGCCCCTGGTGCAGTCGCCATCTGTAGGCAACTCCAAGCGCTCGTTAATTTATGTTTGAGTTTATTAAATGTGTTGGATCTAAACGTGTTTAGAATTCAGCCACATCTCTAATACCGGATCAGGAATTTGGCCACATCCTAAAAATATGAAGCCATTGCCTCCAGTGAATAAATGAGAAATACTGAAGCACTCCTTATGACACATAGTTTGTATTGATTTTTGTGATTGGTTAGTCCAACTTCTCTTAACTGACACACTACAAGGTATAAAAATCCTAGCGCACACAATACCAAGCAAAAGTTTGGACACACCTGATTAAGACAATGGGAAACTAGATCAAAATGTCTTTGAATCTATAAGATTTATAAAAACTTGAAATTTGTTTCTTAGACATATATAAATAGTGATGCCTATGTATGAACGTCTTTCCAAAAAATATGATAGTTATGATTTGTTTAACCAAATAGTTTAAATTTGTTTAATAATTCCATTTGTGTTATTCTCATAGTTGTGATGTCTTTACCATTATTCTAAAATATGGAAAACAGTAAAAATAAAGAATAAAAGTTTTGTCCAACCTTGACTAGTACTGTACACCAAGTGGCAGCATTTTCCACATTCACTAGTACATCACTAGTGTAGTGGTTCCTGTGAAATTGGTGTTTAATTGCAGCAATCCATTACTAATGGCTTGTTACACCATTGCCAGCCGTATAAAAAATGCCAGCAAATTGGTAGGAAGAGTGGGAAGATTTTGGCGTTGTTGCATTGTGAATAGGATTAAATGTGCATTTTTTTTCTCACACACACTTTTTTTTCAGATTTCAGATTTGGAATAAATTGCTGAGGAAATAACAGATAAACCTCTCAACAGGCACGCTACCTGCTGGGTTCTGTAATGCAAGGTAAAAACTGAAGGAGGACAAAATAGAACAAAACTCAAAGTGAAAGGTGCCGTTTGATTATTTAGAGCAATTCCGATAACAAGACTAAAGCCGGGCTACAGATGTCATGGGCGGCTAATCTAATCTAACCCTCCATTGTTTGGGAAGAACCGACATATCAGCAATTGCCTGTGTGAAATTTTTTGAACCACAGAACATCTAACGTGAATGTGACGTGGCTCTGAGAATACAGACGTCAATATTGACTTTCTCCTTTCATTTCACTCCTTTAGATCTCTCTCTCTCTCCTCGCCTCTCTCGTTTTTTTTTTTTTTTTGAATTGTTTGCACCTGAATGGAAAACACGTTACAGAGCTGTGACGTTGACGAGAGATGGGTAGGAAAGCAGATGTAAAATTTCATATGAAGTTTATTTTTACTTCTATCACACCAACCGGTCCCCCACCAAAAAAAAGCTTTTCTTAGTAACAAACAACAGGTCTAGCAAGGAGGAAATGATTCTATGCCAGTGTCAAAACAGAAATGTAATTGTATTTATTTAATAGAAATTCTACACTATACCAATATCAATGTCAAACCCGCTGCTAATATACATTATATTAAGTGTGCAGTTAGTGTGTTTGGTTATGTTTAGTATAATCTGCAATATGTAAGCTATGCTTATATGAACAAGTAGAATAATTGACAAAACAGTTAGCAGTGATTACAGCATATCTGCATTGCTGGAAATAATGTAAGTGCTTTCCTGATAGCATACTTAGATTACTTAGTTACTTAGTTACGCTGCCACATTAGCCAAGGACATACAGTACTGCTTCTGAATGACTAAATGGACATATAGCTAGCCATTATTTAACCAACAAAGTGAAACAATTCATATACATATTGACTTAACTAAGCTTTACTTAGGTTTAATTACAAGCTGGACATGAATGAAAAAAGCTGTCATCACACTATCTGGGCATATTGATGGCTGTTGAGAGCCAGGAGGGTTCCTCTTTTCCCCCTTCTAGACTCTCCATATCTTCTCATCTCCAGTCTGCCTTCAATCTCTCTCCATTCACTTCATCTTACCCCGTCCATATTCCCCCTCTCCATACTTCAACCCCTAATCCTACCCTTTTCCGCAGGTGTGAAGAGAGAGGGGAATATTAGCATTTACCAGCTTGGGTTCTTTGTGGCTCGTATCCATTGTGGCTTAAAAAGCAAGGAGCATTAGCACATATAATAAAGACCATGTGAACAATGGCACAGATCCAGTAACTGTCAGTAATGCCTTTTGAACAAAAGTAGCAGCGTGCTGCAACACCCAAAATGACACACTGAAATGAAAGGCTTTTTCAACGAGAGTGCTGCAATAATTAAGAAAACTTCAGTAACACAAAAGCAAACACAATAACTAGAGTAACAGAAAAATAAAGAACTTTTTACTTTCGTCTGCTTGCAGATATAGGTACATTATGTGTCCAGCCACGCACTTCTCAGAAGGCACTTTTAAGGAGTGCAGATGATTCATGTGAAGACAGTCGGCCTCTTATCTCTGAGTTCAAACCCCGTCTCGTGGACTCACTTCACTTGAGAAGGCCGGATCAGAGGCTGTCCTGGAAGGCTCTTCCACTGACAGACATCCCAAAGCCTCCGGTTGAATCTTCCATCTAAGACTTTCCCACAGAAAAATAAACAACCAGCTTTTCTCAGATGTTCCCAGTGCCAACATTCCACGGGGCATTCCACTCAATCTGACGGCCAGTTTAATTTTAAATCCTTCGATTAACCTGAGGTGCACAGAGCACGGAAAAAAAAACCCCATTCCTGATGATGTAGGCGCTCACCTCTTGAAATGCAGTAATTCGGCAGACACTCTTAAACGGAGGAATTTGCATATCAGAACATATAATCACTCTTGATTCACAGTAGGGAAAAAAAATCACCCATAACACCACTGAATCAGTTTTGTTGTGTAAAACTGTGCTACAGTCAACATACTGTTATGCACAAGTTCCTTAGTGAAGGGAACAACTTAAGATGAGCCAAAAATAAAAGTGTCATGACAGCATCACTGAGTGCATCAGTAATCAAAAACCCGTGGCATTATGGATATTAGCACTAGGCGACAGAAGAGTCAAGAGCCAAGATCCAGTTAGGATGTATCTGATTATCCTACTTACACATGTATTTAAACAAACATCAAGAACAAACATTCTCCCATGATTCCGGGAAAGCAATCTGTGTTCTTTCCTTACCTTTAGGATATCCTTTTAATTAAAACGGCTTTTGCCTGATCTCAGACTTACCAGCCTTAGCCTTTATTATCATATCATTTTTAATGTTTTTTTTTTTGCTTTTGTCAATAAAATAGTAAAAAGACTCTTGAACACCAAGTAGGTGTTGTGTTTTTTAAAAAAACTGGCACTTTGGTCTGCTGTGGTGTTTCAAATGTCATAGCCGTGTATCAGAAAACATTGTATCTACTTATGCACTGCTAGGGATTTTCTGGGCCAAAAATGATATCCAGGTATATTCACCAAATCATAGTGGCCAGTTCTGAAATTAAGCAGCTGGGTTATAATTACAAAAACTGGAAAAAAATTGCATTCCTTGATAGCTGTGTATCATATTCTTCCTGGTAATACTGTCACCTTAGTGAAAGCAGGAAACAGAGTTAATGCATGAAAATGATGGGTTTAATGTCTCTAATTAAGGTTCATGTGTAATCATGTGTAATCTGTACATCCAGCTCCCAAGTCATCTTTTAACCAGTTCATTATTTTAGGTCAGCTGGGACAGTACAATTGAGTATATATCAAATATGCATGTAACTGACTGAAGGCAAAGGCAAGAGATGGGTGAAGTCAGGGAGTGTGGAACTAAGTACCAGGCAAGCGATAAAACTTTACTACCGAATGATAAAACCCTTAATGGCCTCGCATCCTCAAAGTTAACAGAGCTCGTAACGCTCTGCGCACCCTCGAGGCCCTTGAGATCCCAGGGTTACGTCATTTTACCCAAAATCGCCTTTGCTACAGGGCTTCTGAACTTTGGGAAGACCTGTTGGTACAGTATGCAAGCCTGCCTCTGTATTCTAGATTTTAGATCAAGCTTAAAAACTCAACTTTTCAATTTCTCATGGAACTTTCTCCACCTTCACCTTCTCCTTAACTCTAAATAAATACTGAATATATATATATATAATGAATATATCTAAATGGAGTCCCTTACAAAGAACTGGCTTATCCATAAGAAATGTAAGTCAAACAGGGAGTCTAGTTTTTGACCAATCCCTGGTAGGGTTGTTAACCAAATGAAATGTCTTATAAGGCCACGCTCATCCATTTAAAAGGTTAAGGCAAGGGGTCAACTATGGCCAATCAATACATTCATAAGGATATGTCAATCTCCCTGATTAATTTGCACTACTTTCCACAGCTAACACTGCATGATGCCTCTAAATACGTTTCCGTTTTTCATCTCCATCTCCATATCTGGTGAGCTGTTTCATCTCCATGGAGAAATGCCATGTGGAGCACCTAGGGTTAGACCTAGTTAATGATCCCACACAAGGACATCTTATAGTGCTAGGTGAGATGTTTCACAAATAGTTGCCCACCATCCTGCAGATGGGAGAATTTTGATACCATACCTGCCTCTGACTGCACAGATAAACCAAACAGCTTCATTTCTTATTTAAACAATAACTGGGACCTGAGCTCAAACCTGTGTGTTGGATTGGTATTCTCTGAATCATCTACCTCTTTCCCCGTGGGAACCTGTACACTGTTTCAACCATTTTGATGCACAAATGATATTAATCCTAATTTTATTATATAATAGCTACGGCTCGCAAACCCCCTCCCCCAACACAGAAGAATTGTTTGTGTCACCTAGCAACACCAGTTGCACTACCTAAGTGAGTAAATTCAAAATTCAGAAGATATCAGTTTCTATATAATATCCATGCATCTGCTGGTGAGCAGAGAGGGTGGTTATTTGGCGTGGGCATGGGGATATTAACCTGAGGCTGGCAGTCAGACGAAGAGGTCACATCCAACCATTTCGAAGAGGTTGTTGATGTCCAATTTGGGCATCATAAAGAGGGAAGAATACAGAGAGCAGGTGGAGAAGGGATACCTGACGCGGACAGGAAATGGTGAGCGGGATTTTTATACTAGTAGATAAAGTGGGTTTATCTGGGTTTGGTTAGTTGTGTAGGGATTGTCAGAAAACTCTCCTCCAGAATCTTCCTTCAGAAATTCAGTAAGTAATTGTGGCACACCCCTCCCACCTCGTCTGCTGGAGCAGGAGCGATCAGACGGGGGACCAAAAGAGACAGCCATCACGGTCTGCTGACTGCCGTTTATTTTGGAAACGAGCGCGATAATGAGATAACATCGGAATCGGGGGGGAAACAAAACCCTCAGCGGTTCACCCTCTCGGGTTCCCCGCGCAAAAACAACGAACTGAAACACTAATGAGAACGCACTGAATCAAACCAAAGCGGGAAGAGTAGAGGGCCACGAGGGGGGAAACACACCAGCACCGGTGAAACACACCAGTCCCAGAGCCTGTCTGTCTGTCTGTCTGCTGTTTGTTCGGCCCGTTCTCTCTCTCTCTCTCTCTCTCTCTCTCTCTCCCTCTCTCTCGTTTCTGGCTTCCTGATGGGAAAAGAGTGTGTGGTCCTGGAAGATTTTCCCTCAGTTGGAAGTCGTCCAGGTTTGCACCGCTGCCAAAATAACGTCTTACCAGGAGTACCGGCAACCAGCGTCTTACTGTTACTCAATACCACAGAGTCCTGGCTTACTTCTGAATGAGGCAGATAAACACAGGAACGCTCAGCAGAGTACACAAACGTGAGCCTGAACATTAATTACTGTAACCTGGGTTGATCCAGCTGCTCTTTGGATGACTGGATATTAACAGGGTATGAAAACGGTTATGATGTACAAGAAGCTAGCAGGGATTTGATCACAATTTTGTTTCAACATCAAAATAAATCCAAGGCACTTGACAATATTAGGAAGTTAGTTTAAAAACCCTTTAATTATAATGGCATATCCAGAAAAAGAATTCCTTGTGTTATAATGGCATATCCAGAATAAGAATCATATGGGGTTTAGAACAACAAATAGAGAACCACAATTAGTTTCAGCAAAAAGGCCTACATCATAGCATACTGGCTTCACTGACATGTTACATAAGTAAAATAATACTGTGGAACTTTTCCTAGTCCCAGGAGTGTATCTTTATTATGTTTTAGAGATTGTCAGGGAGCCATCTTTCAGTTTTTCCCCCACAAAGCCTCAAATTGTTATTTTTGATTCTCTCTGGAAATAGTGCACTCTGATGCATTATCCTGTAACAATCTGATCATAAGGGGCATCATACCAAATATGTGATTATTAAGTTATTGAAGTAAGTTAATTCCTTAAAAAACATCCTTTTAATTTGATCACTGCCTTTTTTTCCTTCATTTTTTTCTCTCGCATGAAGATGTATTGTTCAATTATAGTGAAGGCTGGTAGGCTGTATCGGTTAAACCATGCAGATTTATGTAGAATCATTTTTAGAATGTTTGGCCTTTGATCACACACAACATGGCCAGAAACACTGAAACATTTAAGCCTTCTAGGGCAGATGACAAAGCATTTATTATTTAATGGTTCTGTTATTATTCTGCAGGGGTTTCGTAAGTGTGCAGAGCTCAGTTACCGAGGTATCTAAATAGCAGAAGAACAGTTTTAATGACATACACTCTGACAACTGTGAAACCCTGAAAATGAACACGTTCCTTCATGTTGGCTTGGTGACATTTTTTTACAGTCCTTGGAAGCCTATGAGATTGCTCTCTGCCTCCAGTTAGAATTAGAATCCATTAATCTACTGCAACAGCCTGCATTTGCTTTTGTGTGCACACTGTTCTTGGTAAGGGCTTTCATCGTGAATGCTATTTATCTTCAGCATCCATGCGAGTGCTACATTCCTCTCAGGTGGTCAGCTCACCATAAGGTGTAATCTGCCTCCATGCAAAAGTCAGGGTATGGTCTGACCGGATCACACAACAGCATGACAATAATGCACAATTCTCTAAAGAAAGGCTTACCAAATGAAACATCACCCTTTTTATAAAACGTCTCCACTGTTCCCAGCTCCAAGCAACAACATTTTGAGCACAAAAACTGATCTTTTGCAGCTGATTAAATGCCTCCAAATATTACAGTATCAAGCAGAGAGATGTGCAACGGGAGTGCATCTGAGGACGAGTGAAACCCCAAAAGGAAAAGCAAGGGTTAAATGTCTGTGTGCTCTGTCCATTAAAATGAAAGCATTTTCCATTTTCTCCAGCTGAGTGCCCTGATTTTTTTTTTGGGATCTCCTAGCGCCATATGGGACTTCACTCCTTTAGGCATTTTCAGTCCTTTCTTTTCCATATTATTATACTGTGGTACTACTGTTTATTACTTTAGAGGTCCTATATATCTCCATGGACAAACACCGGTGATTCATCAGTGAATCAGTGATTAACTTATGAAAAACTGCTGAGCTGTGCTCTTGTTGACCTCTTTACGATTTGAATGCCCAGCTTTACATGTTTTCACCCCATCTTGTAAATAAAAATGTATGGTGCAATAGCTGGGCATTCTCCAAAAAAAAAAAAAAGCAGTAATTACATGGAAGACAATCAGTTTTTAACTTCTGAATATCTCATCCAATAAATATAAATGCAAATTTGTAATGGATGTGCCTCATATTTGCATGATGAGAAATTACTTCATTTGGCTATTTTTTAATTGTATATGCAATTAAGCTTGTAGAAATACAAAAGATAAACCTGGAAATGCTGAAATGTGCATTTTCACACATGCCCAGTTTGTGAACCATTGAAAAATATGGTTTATGCATGGTGTAGCATGCTGAGACAGCATACCTTGAAGGACTCACATGTTTACTGATTAATACATTTGCATTTACAGGCATTACATATCTCATTTTAAAATGCGTGGTTTTTAATTCTTGGTTACTATCTGTGGAAATGGTTTCATTAAAATTCCCAAAAAAAGCTGAATCGAATGACATCCACATTATTATTATTCATTGTCTGTCTGTTTGTCAGAACCTCCATAGTCAGCACAAGGAAGCAAACAATACTAGAACTTGCTGTTCCTCACATAAACCGATGGAGGATGGAAGGAACACAGCAGCTAAACGTCTATTTTTAAAGAAATGTGTGTGTGATACTAACATGACAAGTAGCCATGTAAGGATTTAAAAGAGTGACATTTCCTAATCCAATAGCGTTCACATGGTGATAAAAATTATCCATTAGAACAAAACCCCCTAAACCCCCTATTGAGACACTACCCCCTAAAGGAATTTCTCATATCTCAAAACTGTGTTCTATTAAACCATAAGCAAGAATGTGAGTTATGGATGTTTGGCTGTGGAGGCGAGAAATTGCCAAAAGACCACCCGAGGTTCCAGAGCAAAGAGTTTGGGCAAGACTATAAGGTTTGATGTTGGACTGGAGACATAAAGGATCTGTGTCCATGACTGCCTGGTAGGCAACAAAACCAGAGTGCTGAATAATATGGAATTCTGTGATTTTATGAGAAGGACTGGTGTGTCTGTGTCAAATGAACAGACAGAGAAACTAGCACTCTAACTGAACCATCATCAAGATCTAGAGATAATCATAGCAAGACCACCTCAGATGCAAAAGAAAAAAAAAAGTCATTAACGACAATCCACAAATCAACAGACAAAGTTTACCACATGCTGTTCATTCAGAGACAACAAAACATTGGCACGAGTAGCATAGCTGCTGGTTTGTTCCAAGCCCACATTGGATATAACTCTACACACTTAGAAGACTCAATGTACTGGTGTGGAAGCCAAGAATTTTTTTTTTTTCAGAAGCTAAAGGACTCCCTGTAGAGTCTACAGTGTTCACCTCTTAGATCTCTGTGATAAAGTGAAGAAGACAAAGTTACACTTCGATGCTGAAGATGCAAGTATGTCTGACACAGTGCCTCAACTCTTGATCTCTCTTGGAAAAGAGGTTTAAATCTAAATCGAACATCCTAATTAAATGAAGTTCAAATAAATAAAAAAAAACACGCACAGCTAACAATCACCAGCCCAGAATACTGTATTTCCGACTTGATTTATTGCTTCAAACCCCCCATCCCCAGATCGAGCCAGGAGCCAGGTCCAAACCACAGCTGACTGAATGTGGAGCCACAAGCCTATACCGTCAGGGCAGCCCACAGAAATCAATTAGCGGAATTAGCGTGCGGATTTAGACGATCAGGCCTGAGCCTATTGTCAGGAACTCAGCCCGCCTTAGGGTTCTCCTCCGCCTGAGGGAGCCGTCATCAGCTGCTGGGGATGAAGGGTAGTCTGTTAATCAGCACGTGTGTAGAGTGGAGAGCAGTGCGCCATGTTGGGGCAAATGTGACCAGGGTTGTACAATTACATTTACATTTTTTCATTTGGCAGATGCTTTTATCCAAAGCAGCTCAAAAGTGAGGCAGACTACAAAACAAGAAAACGGTCATATAAGGAGTCGACAATGTTAGAAGCGCTGCATGACCAATTTTCAATAGCTGGTCAGGCAAGGTACAAGCTAGCTGGTACGATACGAGTGCATTAAACCATAGATTTAAATTTTTTTAAGGAAAGCAGAGTTTAATATATTAGATATTGCTTTAGGTGGCAGTGTTTCAGGTCTTCAGGTGGGCATGGAAGAGCTGTGCCTTCAGATATTTCTTGAAGATAGTGAGGGACTCAGCAGATTAGATGGAGTGTGGAAGTTCATTCCACCATTGAGGGACAACGGGGGAGAAAGTTCTGGATGGTGATTTCATGACGCGATGTGATGGGAACCACCAGACTTAGTTTTACAATACGGCACTGGCATACCTCATTTCACAGCACACACAGCAATCCCAATCCTACCACCAGTGCTTCCTCACCACTCACTTAATTAGTAGCAATTTACACATATACAACCAGATTAGTTACAGCTATGCACAAGTAGGAACATCCCCGACCTGATACACTGTCAAACTCTTGTTTTTCTGCTCCAGAAACAATAAGTGCTATGGATTTGTAAGAGCTTTCCCCTTTTTGCCTTTTTCCCTTTTTTTATTTATTTTTTTGGAGATCAGAAAAAGGCAGGTACCATTGGCAGTCCCTCCACGTCTGTGCGGTTGGTTTATCTCTGTGACACTGCTGTCCCTGCTTGTCTGCAGGGAATATCTGCTCTCTCCCAAGGGGGGAGAAGGGGGGGTGGGGGGCTGTCTGGTGGCGGCTTTCTGCAAACGTTTGGTGGGGATGGAGTGGATGTTTCTCTTTTTTCTTTAAAAGCACCGTAGGGGTTGTGCTAAAAGAAAAATAAAACTTGGGAAAAGGAGTTTTGATTGGATGCGCCGGGCATTTCTGAAGCGCTCTTGTCACGGCCAGTGAGGGGCGCATGTTTGATGTGTCCAAGCAATTACTTTCAAATATTCGAAGATATTTTCCAGTAAAATTCAAAATTCACATTTACTTTCAAGGACCAGTCCCAGGTATGGTACTGCTGGTGTACCATTTGTACCTGTAAGTTATCTGAATGGGCACTCGGAAATACCCCAGACATAGGGTTTTTGCAAAGCAAATAAATAATCACAGATAACTACTGCCCTCTAGTTTTTTTTTTTTGGCTGTCAAAATGTCCCAATTGCATAAGCCCCACCTCTTTTAGGTGGACGTTTGCCAATGTGCTGTGTTAAGACTTAGGCTCCTAAGAGCGTCGCTTATAGAGATTATATTTTGCTTTTTGATGTGCCGTGTTCAAGCTGATGCGCAGAGGAACTGTAAGATGATTGTCCAAGGCGGACTTGATGACAACTAACATCGAGAGGACGGTGACCAGACCACACTTGTGCCTGACACAGTCCGTATATAACTACTGCTTTCCGCAGTGACCCCATTCAGAGCGAAATCAAGCAGGATGATGATGATAATAATTTACTCTGATGAGGTGCAAGCCCTTTTCAAAGGGTAACAGCAAGGAAGTGTGATAGCCTGTTTAACCTTTATGACCTCACTGAACAAGCCGGAGGAAAACACCACAGGACAAACCTATCATTCAGGGGCGTGAATGGGCAAGGGTGGACGCGTGGCCATGTAAGTGAGAGCGTTTGTGGCTGCGATCTGTGGCCTGTCTAACTAAGAGTGGGAAAGGTCTGCATTTAGCATATTTATCTGTAGTTGTCAGAGCGGCTGGATGCACCAGGGTAAGGCACTGTTCTGTCAGTGTGTGTACTGTACCCCTTCACTGGTGTTCAGCGCTGGCCCTCACGTTTCCAGATTTATTTACTTATTCATGTCTTTTATTTAACCTTTAATTTAAGCAGGCAGGGGAGCTGAAAATCAGTTCTCATTTCCAACGGTGACAGGGTCAAGAGGTTTTCCACAGAGGAAAGAGAAAGACCTCAGACAACAAGACAACCAGTGTGCCTCTTCACTGTGTGCCTGACACAAACCCACAGTGGCACACGAACACGCTCACTCAATAACAGACATCCACAATGGTACAACATCTGTGCTCAGTAATACCAAGCCATTAGGAGGCACAGCCTCCTCATACATTAACACGTACTCATAATGACACAGAAAACTCCTCATACAATACTGTGGCATGCATTCACAATGGTACAGCTCAATTACACAAGCATAATGGGACAGGACCATTCTGCCTCACTAACGCACCGACTATGGCACAACAACCTCTTCATACACTAACAAGCTCCCACAAGGGCATGTCCCCCTACCCTTGGGCAGAGGTCTCAAATAATGTGAATCCATTTTCCCATCTCTCTCTCTTCTCCCCTCTGCCAGAATGGCAGAACCTTACTGACATATTTAATTTCACACTCAGCTTCCATTCAGAGTCTGGATAATAGTATGTATATAACAGCTAAGACAAACCTACTTTGCTGCAGTTATATGTGTTCCAGTTCTATTGTTTAGTCATGGTAGTCACAGCATGGGTATTGCTCATGTGAGGACATATTATCTGACATACTGTATTTGTCATAGATTTAGATTATGTTATATTTTACAGCCAAAGAGGAGAAGATACAGGCTGTGATCTGTACACACCAGACCTTATGCACTTGGATCAAATTGTTTGTAAATCACTACATAAGAGGCGTTTTAATCTTTACATACAACTGCCACAGAAGGGAAGCCCTTTAGAATGCGAGACAGAAAGTGTCTGTCTATTCCTACAGGACAATCTAACAAACAGCCCAGAGAAAGAGACAGCCGAGAAAGAGACACAAAAGTCTCCCGTTGCTGAACAGTGGCAAGTCGACAGCCAGAACAATCATCCACCGACTCTCGGAGTTGTTACCGCCTGCGCTCTTTCCATCTGACCGAGGGACTCCAGACTGTGGACGAGCGTTTTGTTGAGAGATCATCGCTGTTTTTCTGACATGGCTGCTCCTGGCCCCGAGCCTGTGCGCTGATGCCAGGTGCTGATGTGTCCTGGCCTCCCTTCCCACTGCAAGGGTAGCAGAGTGCCAGCAGCTTTGCCTTCCTGCCGTATGACTGGTGGTATGGTGGTGCTGTGCGGATGTGAGGTCGTAGCACGCCGGTCACCCAGGACCGAGCCCCGGGCTCCCACTCTGGCATTTACAAGCGTCCAGCTCCGCCGGGGACTTCCAAAGGTACCATCTCGCCATTCGCCATGGTAACCGTGTCCCCGCCGTCTCCAGGGCGCTGAGCAGCGGAACCAGTTTTTGTGTGTGTTTGACCCATTAAGACTTCTCACTGTCAGGTACGGGCAGAGAACTTTTGTAGCAGAGCTTTTTCGTGGTCTGGCTCATCTGTGCTGGCATTTGGTTGTGATATTGAATTCGTATCAGAAGTTGGCACGCCCAGCATTGTGGATGCAAACAATGGGATTGTCATAAGTGCACACAGTATATATTCTCTCTCTCACACACACACACGCACAAAAACAGACACAGACACACACACACACAGACACTGCATCCCGCTAAACAGGCTGCATATAATGTTATATCATCTGTAAAATGAAGTCGCTTGAACACTGTTTATTGACATCCTCCGTGCAGTCTTTTCTCAGTATGATTTACTTTATTGAGTAGCCCTACGAGATTAAAAGCCAATCGTATTCTGCACTCTTCCGCTTTTTTCGCAATGACCTTGTTCATGCTTTAACAGCCGTACCCATAGCTGCAGACAGCCGGCAGCTGCATAGCATACAGTAATGACCTGAGCGGCGACTGTTTTCCATTTGCTGGTGAAAGAGGCACTATACGCACTGGAAACAGGAACTGGCAACAGCACGAGAACAGGGCCGACGCTCTCTCTGTGGGAAACGGTAACGACGGCCATCCTGCCCTGCAGCGGCGCGGGTGGGTTGTTGTATTTTTATTCGTTTGCTTATTGAAGCTCCCCCCACCCCCCCCCACACACACACAGCCCCTCCCCCTCACCATTCAGTGTTGATCAGAGCTCATCTGGCCTTGCAGTGGGCAGCGTTGACCAGCAGATCAGAGACGATCACGGGCGATAAATCTGTTTGTTCTGAATCTGCCGCCCCCCCCCCCCCCCCCGCCCCAAAAACACACACAAACACACACAAACACACACACACACTACACCACAACTGACATATCAAATACTGCATCAAGTGCACTCTGTGGTCCGCAAGTGCTCTCCCATTGGAGCTTCAGAAAAAAACATTCAGGAGGGCATTTTGGATAATCCTTAAACCCCAACCCAGCTAAATCTTTTTTTTTTTCTCCCGCTAACTCTCCCCACTGCCACTATCTGGGGGGGCAGCCATTGCTCAGGGTTACCCCTTCCTAAATTAACTATAACTGTATTGTGTATTCTGTACGCTAATTAACTCAAAATGCCACAAACCCAAGATCTTTGCCTGGAAATTCATTTCCACAGAACCGGTGTTACCGTGGGACCGGGGCAACGTTACAGCAAGAAGGCAAAACTAGGCAGTGACACAGTGGCTGTTTCCGAGCAACCACAGGGAAATGGCCTCCTTCCAAGCGGGCTAGTCAAACGCTCCACTTCACACAATAGACATTACAGATGTCCGCACTGACATTGTAACAATAATTAGCTTGTAGGGGGGCGACACGCGCCTCTTCGGGCTGTGATGTCACGCTAATGGGTCGGCGTTAAGGCGAGACAGCGATTCAGATGTTTGTCACGTGACCAGAGCGGCTCAGATGCCTGAACTTGCACCTCATTCTCAGGTAAAAAAGTGATGCAGCTGAGACATGGAGGAATGCCGGTCTGACAGGACACAGAGGAGTTCACAGTCTCCCCCCTCTCAGTGTACTTCTTAATTGGACACGAGGCAGACCGAGCCCCGCTCATGTAAGAGATTATGTAGACTTACAGGCATTGATTTTTTTTTTCATCCATACTTCCTCATCCAGTTGCTGTCAGATTCAGGTACAGTGACTCAACTTTCCCTCAGTGTTGCCTAAATGTTGTGTCAGAGTCGGCAGTTGTTATTCCTGCATCTCCTCCTCTCTCTCTCTCATCATGGATTCCTGTTGGACACCAACAGAACAGCTGGCGAACAGAACTTTGCCTGCACGCTCACTTAGCCATTAAGACATGTATACACACGGCTGTGCATACACTTAGGAAAGCAGTCAACATTACCATTGTGATGCTCTGTTCTTAGTGTTAAGTATGTCCTTAACTTTAGGTAACAGGTCCAAGCAAGTTGTGACTTTTTCACTCTCACACATCATAACCAGATGGGTAGTCACCGAATTTAACAAAGTGCCGTGTCAGAATATGAGAAGTGAGAAGTTCCCTTCTCCAATTTAGGAGACAAAGAACAGGCACAAACACATAGGCAGATGGTTCCGGTCCGGTGAACAAATACAATGTGGAGTTAATAGGTATCAGGGGAGAAACCAGGGGTCTGTCTTTAATGACTTCCCTCTGTATCCGGTATCCAAATTAAGGAGGTCTTGAGGTGCTGGTTTCTGACTTCCTTTGCTCATTATGGTCTAGAACCCCCTCCCCACCCCTGGTTTTAGCTTATCACTGTGAAGTAGTCACAACCTTTGGATTTCCTCACAGGAACTCTCTCATTTCACAGGAAGTCACCTCTGTCACTTACTGTAAATATAATGCAATCAATCAATTAAAACTCACTCTTATTTTCCCTCAGACTAAAAGGAAGTAATTTCTACACTCTACAGTGAAGATGTTAACATGCCAAGAAAATAAACAGAACACAGTGG
The DNA here is from genome assembly GCF_013368585.1 of Megalops cyprinoides. Classification (NCBI taxonomy): domain Eukaryota; kingdom Metazoa; phylum Chordata; class Actinopteri; order Elopiformes; family Megalopidae; genus Megalops; species Megalops cyprinoides. The sequence goes on along the minus strand of NC_050594.1, from coordinate 7,456,488 downwards.
CTATAATTATTCACAATTTAGTCACACATCACATTTACGTAGCATGTCACTGAAAGCAACTAATCTCAATGAATCACTTGACTTGCAACAAGTTCAAAAGGACACACAGATCCATCACCATGTACGAACAAACAAACATTCCTACCAGAGCCTCCACCTCATAGCCTCTTTATGTCCTACTGGCCACATTTAAAAAGATAAAATAGGGGCTACAAATACTGAAAGCATTATTTAACACATGTCTTAACAGTGGCTGAAAAACCTCTTAAAGATTTTGTGTTGTACAGAGATGAGAAGGGAGGGAAGAGGTGAAGACGCAGTGGAAGAAATTGTAGACTGAGTCAGAGGGACCGTCGTGTGAAGTGGACATGGACACGGTGTGCGGTAGTAGTCTAATCGACTTTAAAGGTTACACAGCAGGTTCCCACCTTTTCCTTTTTTGTTCGAACAAATTGTTTCTTCCTGGCCCTAGCCCTTGTTTTTACGTGAATCTTGCTGCAGTACTTAGAAAGCGTGACTGAGGAATGTTCGCAGGCGCTAAGCCAATGCAGCCAGCGCAAATAGATGGACGAATCGCTCATAACCATAATCCCTCCAGCTCAGAGGAGACGAAAAAAATTTGGTTACTTTCTCCCGATTGTTAGTTACAACTGTCCCTAAAATGAGATGAAAGCTCCCTCCCCTTCCAAACTGAGATTTTAAGCGATTCGTGTGCTTAGGGCCGCCGGAAAACCGTAACTTGCCGCTGACTATTACTGATTTCAGTGCCGTTTCGGCCACGAGCTGTGCTGCTGACTTGACACGCGGTGACACTTAGATTAATGGTTGACTGAAATAGATTGGGCTGATTTTTCTCCACGCAAAACACCTTACCCACGCGCTATGTGAACTTCACATCACTTTCACCTGGTGCTGTCACGTACATTTATACTTCAGTGGCAAATAATAGCTGTAACAATCTAAATACATCAAAATGTTCATTCGAAAGTACAATGCTACGCACCAGTCAGCAGCTATCTAGAATGGATCTCCTACGTTATAAACTTGGAAACGCGACGGTAATGAAATCACTGCAGCGCTCCGATTCAAAGAGCGCACACAGACTCTCCACAGCAGAGCAATCGTCAATAACGGAGCCGCTATACTGGGGTTAGTAAAAAAAAACGCAACTGTACATTTTATTGTCTTTTTGTGAATGTCTATCCTCGAACTTTGCACATGTTAAAATATTAATTTATGTTATTTAGATAACAGCTTTGATTTCTTAGCCGAGCTCTCAACGTACTTTATTCCACAATAAAGAATAAACTATTCCCTTGCTAAATACTTGAGTACAATGCACCCTTATCTTACCGCTAGTCGCTGTCCAGAGTGCTGATCCCTTATATCCGGACACGGGCACTAGGTGGTGATTAAATCCGTTTTGGGGCGCACAGATGTGAGAAGCAATTCAGCACCGTGGTCGGGGATCTAATAAACTGATTGGTGATGAAATCGTGAAGAAAAAAAAAATCTAGAGGCGGCATGCAACCCTTTTGCGGGCCGGCAATGCCAGTCCAATTCACGTTTCCTTTCTATTTTCTTCTTTCCCGGATGCGCTCTCTCTCTCCCTCTCTCTCGATTATTCTCCCTCCACCCTCCCAGCAGAGAGCATAATTTATTGGCAATTTGCTTATGTAGAGAGACCGTCAGCTCGCTGCTTCCCCTCCCTCTTAGTGCAACAGCTTCATGCGGACTCGCGCAAGGTGAGGTATGTGCTCCTCGCGGCAGTGGAGTTTACATGTTTTTTTTATCTTGACAAAAGTGTATCCATACCGCACAGCGCTTATACTCGGGATTGGCTGGAGGCTTGGAAGGACATGACACGAGGCTTTACATTCCAAATCACGGGAAAATAAAAGTAGATTTAACGTCAAATGCAAGTTATCGGTACAACGAACCTTGCAATTAAAGATAGCGCCATTACAGAAACAAACAGTCTTTAGATAAGTAGTTTATTTTTAATTTATAAGGTGTAACCGTGATCATTCTTACACCGTATTACAGACGTCTTCTTAGACGTGCAGTCTTGTGAAGTCTTGATGAGAATATTTGTTAAAAATGACTTTCATCAAAAAAAGTTTCAGGAGGGGACATCCCTCTGAAATAGAATTCCTGAATTTATATTGAAAATTAAATTTAAAGCATAAGATATCTATCCACACGTATTAGCATCTGAAGAGGACAGTACGAATCTGTGGACAATCTTGTGAGGACAAAAAGACAGACATTTGTCACTAGGGAGCCAAGGATGGTGCCATGGAGAATACCAGTCAGTAGGATAGATATAGCCTACAGATACGTATCATTGAATATGATGTGTTTATACAGCTGATAGGGTTGATGTTGACCAGGTAAAAGAGCACAAATCCTCTGTGCTACTCCACATGCTGTCATCTGTAAGAGCATTCAGCAGAGGGACCCATCTGACTGCTGCTATTCATCTATATTCAAGTCTAGGCTGACACTATGATTTAATTACACATCTCTCAGATTTCCCACGCTCTGATACACACCCTCACGATGCCCCTTGGCCTTCTGCTCATAAACCCTTAATGTTCTTTCTAATTACCGTGATTTTTTATCACCATTTCTCTGAACTAATTGCCTGTAATTAGTCCCCTTGCATGCATGTGCCTTCATCTCTCTCATGTGATCTCTGTCACGTCTATCACGTAACACTGTCTCTCTCTCTCTCTCTCACACACACACACACACACACACACACAGTGTATCAACTCTACACCGTTCTCAGGTCCATGTCTCAGAAATGATCAGGAATGCTCGTTACAGGATTATTTTAGGATTCTGTGTCCGGTCCAGCTGCAGCTCTGCTCGCCTCTCATGCTGTAGGATGTCCAGGGGGGCGGCTGGAGGATGCAGCACCAACTGGCTGCAAAGGGCAGCTATAATCAGCATACATTCTGGAGGCATATCTCCAAGCTTGCACAATGGAGTGGTCTGGCTGGAGTTAGTGTAGAGTAGTGCAGAGCAGAGTTACAGAGGCCCCATTCGCTTTACTGCCTGGTAGGCTGGTACCAGCATTTTGACACGAGGCACTACCAGTAATCAGTGGATGGAGATCAGCAGAACAGAGACATGGAAATGTTTCAGGAGGCCCTGTACTGGCTGAGTGACAGCATTCTAGATGAGCTGCAGGGTTCTGATCACATAGACAGGAAGACCAGTGAGGGGACAGATGTAGTAGTCCAGGTGGGAGAGGACCAGGACTTGGACCAGGATCTGGGTGGAGTGGGTGATGAGGAAAGGTTCAAATTGTTCTTCTTCGAGAGGAAGTATCTGCAGTTCCTGCGCACAGATGATATGCTCTCCATGAAGGTCAGCTCTTTGCCTAGTGTTACCCTGAGGCTCTCGGCGATCTTGGAGGCAGACACCGTAGCATTTTCTGGAGTGATAGCGAGGTGTTGGAGGGAAGAGGACTTGGCTGGGATGTAGAGCAGTTCAGTCTTCGCCAATATTAGCCTCGGGTTATGGGTGGTCATCCAAGGTGAGACGTCAGCAAAGCAGGGTCAAAGTGGCAAAAAAATCTACGCTATCTGACAGACTTTCTCAGGGAGTGTGGGTATCATTAACCAAATGAAAGCACAACAGTACAGTGGATTACGTCTCCTCCCCCGACCCCTCCCTCTGTGTATCTTGCTCTCTTTCATCTGTGTAACTCTAATAACAGACGTGTGGCCCTCTTTACCATATCAAAGACCAGCTCTCAGCCCAGGCGAGGGGAGAGAGCCAATCACAACTGGCACGCCCGTTTGTGTGCTGACATGTGTATGTGTGTGAGCATTCTTGCGCAGGGGAGGAAGAGGGATAGCTCTTTCCCTCCTTTGATGATCTCTCCATCTCTCTGGAGTCTATCCCTCTTGCTACCCTCCCTCCAAGAAGTCACTCTCTACTCTCTCCACGTATTTCCTCTGTGACTCGCTCCTGTCATGTCTTCTGAGATGCTACATGTAAAAAAAAAAAAAAACACTCTTTCTAAGAACGGATTCCACACAGCCCATTCACTCAATTTCTCAAATCACTGTAATTCTCTTTTTGCTAGCCTCCATTTCCCCCCCGTTATGAAATTTTGTGGCTAAAATAGAACTCTGCCACTTAACTTCCCCCTTCCTCTCTCCCCTGATCCATGCCTTACTCCCTCCAGTCAGCCTCCTGCTGCTTGTATTTGTGTAAATGACCTGATTCCTGTATCTCTAATAACCCATACTATTTTGCCTGTGGCGTTTACAGTTACTCTGCTTGTTCTCATCCTTAAGTATTTTAAATTGCACCCCTTATTAAGTGTGATTGCGTTTTTTTAATCTAATAGTTTTTTTATTTAAATGAAGCACATCCAAATGCATTACAATGTGATTTTGTTCTTAGTGTCTCTTTGCTTAAGTTTTTAGGCTTAATCTCTCCAATTAATTTAACATAAAGTCCTCCCTCTCTCATTTCTTTGGGGACAGCGACTGTAGTTTTTGCCATTTTCATTTCGCTTTCATATTTATAGCCTTTTAACTGCAGAAGTGAGGAGCAGTGATTAGCTGGCATTAGAACTCTGCTCATGAAAAATATACAGTACAGAAAGTTCAATTTTTTGCACCTTTCAAGGCAGTAGGTAAGACACTGTCCCAGCGCTGGAACCGGCATTAAGAGATTTCACATTTTGCATTAAACATTTGCTCTAATTCTAAAAAAGTTTTAAAACACGGTCTTTCCTCCCAAGTGTCACTGCCCAAGCATCTTAAATATAGTTGGTCTGCCAGCAAAAATTTTCTCTGATTTAAATGTCTTAAACAGAGGATGCCGCCTTGTGTTGCCACGTCTCTTCCTTCACCTGTGTCAGCAGTGCTTCCCCCACTCCGCCCGTCTTGTCCTTGTTGTCATTTTGAATATCTGACTTTTTATTTACAGCTTCTGTCTAAGTGGTTGCTGTCTTAAGCTTTTTAGAAAAGAAAGAAAATAAACTAGATTGTCTTTTTGACATTGCCAAGCTAAAATTCAATTAGAAAGCTACCTGTCTGGTGTGCAGAAATTCGCTAAGCACTTCAGCAGGTCTGCAAATAGTTCAGACAGCAGCTTCAAGTCACTCTCATGTTGATACATGATATGTGCTGATCGGTAGATACCTCAGCTCTTTGTTCGGTTAAACAATCCATGTAAAAGGAAATCAATCAATCAAAACCCTTATCCTTAAGAGTTGATCTAAAATGACATACACTGTCTAAGCCTGCTAACACATGTGAAGACAGAGATAACAAATGATTATATATTAATACTGTGTATTGGGCACCATTCACAGCAGTGATGCCAACCCAAGATCATTTATTAATTGGCTGGTATAGTAAAATGATGCATTAAATACATGGCGTTCATATTGTAATGTAGTATTTTTATATACAATATTATTGCATGGTATATACGAGGTATCAACTCACCTACCAAGCACACTAAGATAATAATCAGTGTAAAACAAGTGAGAGCTAGTGCTATTTAAAGCAATTTACTTCACTGAGAGAAATTAGAAATTAAAAAGAGTCTGGAAAAGGCGCGTATACTTTCCCTCAAATAAGAACATGATAAATTCAATAAGGAGAGCAGACCACTTAGTCCAGTGAAGCCTGTCATTGTGGCTGCAATCTAGAGCGTGCAGTCTAAGCCTGTGTCAAGTATGGACTTGAATATTTACATTTACGTACATCATTTGGCAGATGCTGTTATCCGCAGACAAAGAACGAGTGCAAAGTGCATCTACATGCAAGAGGCAACTGATAACATCCGTATGTGTCAGCCTCTTACATGCTGCTCTCATAATACTTCAGAGCTTTCTACTTCCACTACTAATCCTCTGAGCAAAAAAATACTTCCTAATATCAGGGTGAAACTTTCCTTTAACACATTCCCACCTCTTTCTTTTTGTTCTACTGACAAAGCTAATGGTAAAAAAAGCTTCTGTAGCCCATTTTTAGTCCCTCAGTCAGACCACTACTTTCCTTTTGTCAAGACTAAAATGATTTTGTCTTGAATCACTTTTTACAACTTAAATTTCAGGTACCTGGAACCAGTCTTGTTGCCCTCCTCTGTATTTTCTCATTGCCATCTTACAGTGTGGGGCCCAGAAGTGGACACAGTAATTATTTACGCACTAAGTGGTGTTCTGAGGAAGGGATTGTATAACATTAATACAACCCTCCATTGATTTGTAATCAATACGTTCATGCTATATACCTCCCAGCATGCTATTTGCCTTTTTACAGCTTTGGCACAATGTCTAGATTCAGATAGCCATAGGTCAATTATTACATCCAAGTCCTTTTCATGTTGCACTCAGACTAATTTTATATCTCCCGTAAAATAATCCCAGCTAATGAGCTAATGTGTGGAGTCGACGGGGTAGGGAGTGAACAGAACAGCAAGGGGGAGGAGCAAGCAGTGACCCCCCGGGGACATAAAAGACGAGAGGATTCAGACGCGGGCTGGGAGCAGCGTGAGCCCGAGGCTCACCGTTTTATTGCATAGCTTTTTCAGGGGCGTGTGTGTGTGTGTGTGTGTGTGTGTGTGGCGTGTTGCGTTGTGAATTTTGTGTTGCATGTATACGCACTTTGCACACGGTGGAGCTGATGTGCTGATGCAGCTGTAGGGCCGGTGGGGGGTGGGGGCTGGGGGTGGGGGCTGGGTGAGCCGAGGACAGGACTGCGGAGGTACCTGCGCTGCGCCGAGGAGCCGAAGGAGCCGCCAGAACAGCTCTGCTTGAGGTGAAGAGAATCAATTATTCCACTCCGTGTGTGTGTGAGACGGGCTGGGGTGGCGGGATAAGGCACTGAGCTACTCACCTGTTAACAATTCTGGCCACAGTGGCGGTGAAATCGAGGGTGCCGTGGTGCGGTCCTGCCAGTTCTCAGGGATGCAGAAGGATGCGCTGTTGAAGCAGCAGAACATCCATTTTCAGTCTTGAACTGTCATTTTCAGGCCAGTGGACTTAAGAATTATTCCCTCACATTGTCTGTATTCAGTTAAGTCTGTTTAATATCAGTTATTTCATTGTGGTTCCATTTACCACAAGAACATACTGTACAACTCCAAAAATGTAGATATTCAAAAAAGGCACTTCAGCATATTACCTGTACTCTGTCTTTCTCCTTACTTCCCTCTTCCCGCTGCTGATTGTGCCAGGCCTCCTCCTGCAACATTATGCACTTAATCTGAACTGTTATTAGTAGTATCCCTGATACCTGCTGTTTCCCCATTTTTAACCCTACTGAACATCCCTGCCTCCGTTTTCCTTGGTTAAATATTCTTCCTCTAAGGCTCATGAGGGGCTCAGGGCTAGGCACTATTCTTGAGTGCAGCTGGTTTTTAACCCCTACATGTGGTAACCTGACAGCAATGACCACAACAGCAGAACATATTGATGTTGATCGGCAGGGATAGCGGTTGATAGGCCAGCCAGGGTTTCTTTGTCTTAATGCTCTCAGGCACTCTGCGATTTGTCAGGTGCCTGCGAGCCACTTGGAGGAGGTCAGTGGAGAAGCTTCTATCCCCCAATTGGCACGCTTTCCACTGTGGTGTCCTGTGTGAGCTGCAGAATGAAAAACAGCCATTGGCTATTGGAAATTGAGGAGGATTGCAATCATCTTGCTTCAACACTTCTGTATGACTGCAGCAGCTGTTCAGGTGAGACCAGCATAATGTACAGTTCACGTTTCCAAAAAATAGGGTTGTATAAAGCCAGACAAAATATTCCTCCACTCTGTATATGATGGGCCATGGCAAATGTGTCCATCCTGTTCAATTAATAAAACAAGAGTGATACACTAAAACATACACTATCCTGTATGGATGTATTATATAATGTGCTTGATAATGGAAGATTAACTATAATAAATAGTTCCCAAAAAATGGCAATCACCAACCTCTTGTAGCCCTAGTGAAGACTATTATTTTTCTGACGTTAAAAAGCAAACATAATTCTCCAAAAATTTAGTGAACCGCATTAGAAATATTGTTGTCTTCAGTACTGTTTTTGATCCTCTGTTCAGACTACCCACATCCTCTAAAATCGTCACCATCTATTAATGTTGTAAACCACCTTACAGCTGGCCTCTCAGAATACATGGTGCCAACATAACCATACGAAGAATAATCTTCTATTCTAGTAATCCTATTTTCATCCTATCATGGATCTTATTCTCGTGTACTGTTTACCTCAGTGAATTATGTACCAGACTACATTCCAATACATAATTCACGGAAACCCCTCCACGCACCCAGTCCAACTCTCAGACCGCTCTCCTTTTAGTCACACTCTATCAATAAAAACTGATGACAAAAGCCCTGCAGATGGCGTTTCCATATCCCTTTACTCAAAGATGATCAATTCACAGATTTCATCCACAATAAATTGGCTTCTTTTCTTGAAGTTAATGACACACCTGACTGCTCTCCAACTCTGCTCTGGGAGACCGCCAGAGCAGCGCTCAGAGGAAAAATTATACCATACTCATCACAGAAAAAAAAAAAAACAAAAACCGAGATCTATAAAGGATTAGAAGAAAAAGTAAAACTTGAGGAAGTCAGGTATCTTTAAACACCTGCACATAAAACCAACAATGACAATAATGGAAACAACACTAAAGCTTAATGTCACGATGAAAAATCCTTCAAAAAATGAAAAGTATATGACTTTAAGATAAAGCATTTCGAATTTTGCAGTAAGACTGGTTGACTGTGATTGAATCAACTAGACAACAACATGAAAAGTCACCCACCTCAATCATATAAACAAACAGGATGTCCAACTACAGTGCAGTCTTCACAGAAATTAGTTATAACATGTAGAGCCTTCTACAGCTACTCACCCAAAGGCAATGTAAGCTCTAGGAACACAAACCATTTCTTCAACGCCGTGAAACACCCCAAACTAACCCAACAGCAATCTGACATTCTTGACAGCATGTTTATCCCACTGAAATTCACAGGGCTGCTTTCAGAAATCAAAATGGTAAATCACCCAGATCTGACAGCTTCTCAGTTGAATTTTTACAAGCGCTTTTGGGAACTTTAGCCTTCCCTCGTCCACAAAATGACAAACTGCATTACATCGCCTTCAACGGTAACCCAACCAGAACAGTGCATTAGTCTCATTAATGGTGAAAGATAACAAGGGCCACACTCTTTGCACCAATTACAGTCTCGCCTCTCTTAAATGTAGATCTTCAAATAATCTGGTAAGTGCAGGCAACAAGATTACAATCCTTTATCGCCACCTTAATTAACCCAGACAAAACTGGCTCTGTTAAAGGATAACATTCATGAGACCACTCCTGAAAAATGATTACCCTAATGCACTACGTAAAAAAAGACAATATCCCCCATACTGGCAATTTCTCTTTTTTCCTGGCAATCTCATCCACTAATGATCCACAGAGGCACCAGGCAATTATGCCCCCTAGTGGTCACACCTGCTAGAAGGTGCCAGCCGGGTGGAAGAAGCAGCCTGCTGTCTGTTCCACACCACATGCTCCCTGAGAGCAGCCTTACCGCCATTACCTGGCAGCACCTGTGATAGCGGTAACATTCTGCCAGCCCTATATGGCTGCAACGCACCCTTCATCTTTTAGCTGCGGGCAATTAGACAATCTCCGTGCATGTGCTCAGGTGGGAGGCTCACAGGACGGTCCAAGAAGACACACAGGAGCAGAAGCTACACTGCTTGTTTCTCCTTACCTTCATACCTCCAGGGCTAGGAAGAGAGGCCTCACTGTCACTTTTATGTTCCTCAGAACCGGGCTATGATTCTTGTGTTATCCCTGCACAGTCGCATCAAATTTCTCTGTTTTTTGTTTTGCTTTGTTTGGTTTCCCAAGACTGTGCTGTGAGTTCTTCCCCCCCCTCCAAAAAAAAAGTTTTCACTCCTTTCCCCTGCGGCCCTGAGTAAATGGCAAACGGGCTCGACTGCTGTTGGCTCTTCATGAGCGGTGCATCTGCTCATGGTCCCGCCCGAGTTGCACCTGATCACCCACAATGCATTTTGACATCCCGCTCTCCACTTTCATTTGCTGTCTTCCCGGGGCCATTTGTAGCCACCATCTGCTGAACCTCTCGCATCACACGCATACAAACTGCAACAGTACGCCTCAAAATATGCCCCTGCGAAAAGGATGTGGTGCTATGCTTAAAAAATCCACAAACTGTCTTACCAACCCTCAATATCATTCAAACATTTGGACTCATTTGACATGGTTACATTTTGAATAAATGTAATTGAGGATATAGTATGAATGTATAGGTACAGGAAAAGTATAGGACAAGACTTGCCATGACAGCCAATAGTAATAACCTTATACCCATATCCTTGCCATCTAGCTCTGCTTCCAGCGTAATGTTAATGGTTTCCTAAGCATGTACACTTCTGCAGAACAGGAATATTGACACTAACCACTCTTGAATACAATTAAAATATAAGTTAAAATAACCAGTTGACTCTCAAATCTCAGATAAAATCCCATTCAGCATGTTAATTGCTCTAATAGGACCTCTCAACCCTCTGTCCAATTCTTTCCCCTCCCATTTTTCAATGAATCACCAATGGGCTAATGGGGCTATGGGTTAATAAGCATATGCCTGTTTCAGGTTTATTATAAGTCTTGAAAACAGAAGTATAAAATTCAGGATTTGGATTGAAGTTCTCTCTCCTGCTCTCCTTACACCACAGATCGCACAGTGCACCACCGTGAAGCGTGTGCCAGTTGGAGGATAGGTCCTGCTCCACTAACATCACCCCCTGCAACTCGCAGCCACCTGACAAATCACAGGTCACCTCGGAACGCTGAGACGCGGAAGCCCTGGCCGACCTAACCACATCCTCAGCGGAACGAAACCAATTTGTCTTCGCGGCTCTGGGCTGTCGGTCATCGTCAGCAAGATGACACAGCCAGTTTCAAACCCGAGCCACAGAGCTGAGCCTGCCCTCAGGAGTCCCGTTAAAGTCACATTAAAGTCTTCCTGGGCGCGGGCCCCTGTAAAGTGTCATGATGATACTGATCACAGTAACGACAGCGGCAGCATTGGGGATAATCTTCACCTTGTGCCAGCAGTTACTGCCTGAAACGCTCCCAGGAATTCCCAACCTGTCTCTGGTTCTCGTCCAGGCCCGGCGAATGAGATGCGGAGAGCACCTGGAGCTCGCTCTTCATGCGGCCAAAGGATAATGTCGCCCTCTGCCTCGCTCCACGCCCGGGGCGGCGACACGGCCAATGGCCTCATCGCTCACCCAGCTGTCCGAATCCGTCTCTGACTGGCGGAGAAAGCCTTTCACGCTGCCAAGACGCAAGAGCTCAGGCGTTCACTGACCTCAGCAGCTTATGAGAGGTGGGGTTCCCACAACGGGGGCCCCAGTTCCCACTCGTGGAGGTTTCAAGGGGGGGGCGGGGCAGGACCAAGGCACGGATAAAGATCGGAGATGCTGCATCGGGGAGCCGGCCTCTGTCTCCCAGCGAACACCGCGTGTCCCAGAGAAGCCCGATTTTCCCCCTGCCCCTGGGGCCACTTCATGATTTATAGACCACTCAAACCCTGACCTTTCCTTCTCAAGAGAGCAGCAGCAGCTACCGCCGTCTATACCGCGAGGCGAGACCGGGCCATTACACAACAGCATTGAGGAATCAGGTCAGCGTCATTACACTACATTATTCATTTACATACCAGACGCCATTGTCTGGCTATTTGCATACCTTACATTTCACACATCTATTTATGTATCTATTTACATTATACATGAAATATAAGCAGAGATTACATATACGTTTATCTTTTATGTATGTATTTATGCAGAGTTACTTATTTAGTGAGGACAATCTATCTTGCACAGACGTATTGCAGTGCCCTGCCTAGGATTTCAGCTGGGAGTATCATTGCATTTATAGACACCCAGATCCCTCCCCACAATGCCCTGCTGCCGGCTCACTGGGTCATCATGGCAGGCCCTCTTGTCCCTCTCTCCTGCTCTCCTTGTCTCCACCTTCACCGGGCCTCCCTGACATCTGCCGCCTGTGAGGGGAAGCGGTGCCGCCTGACTGTAACGGGCTATTCGCGGACACACACAGACGGCCGCGTTTCCCTCCCCGGACGGCGGGATTAGAGTCCCACTCCTCTCACACTTTTATTACTGCGCTCCGCCGCTGATGATAATCGTGTCCCCAGCTGTACTTGAGGCAAATGGATATGCAGCACAATCAAGACTAACTGTTCGCCGCGCCTGCGTGCCGTAAGTGCAATATCGTATGCGCTTCTTTTTTTATGAAGTGCGTAACGTGAAGGGGAACATTTCTGCATTTCTGTGCAAGCATTTCTACCTGATGTTTTGAGACCCACCGGCGCAGCACAGAATTTCGGGTGCACTGCCTCTCTCTCGCCGCTCCCTCTCTCCCTCACTCTCCCTTTCTCTTTCTGTCTGTTTCAAAAACACACACACACACACACACACACACACACACACACACACACACGCACACGCACATTCGTGGCAGTGAAAAGGTAAAAGAAGGGCAGGGAGAGATGTAAGAGATCTGGCATGAGGCAGATGGCTGAGCAGTGGAGAAACGGGCTCTGCAGAATGATATCTGTCAGATCTGGGAGGCTGTGTGGAGAATGGGGGGGTGGGGGGTGGGGGGTGGGGAAATTAGGGAACACGATTATGCGAGACAAGGGCCCCGGTAAAAGGCTAATTGATAAATGGAGACATCTGAGGATGTCATTGCGGACGGTGCTCCGGTAATTAATTTAATGAAGAGAAACGCTGAACCAAGCATGAAGACCCTGGATCATGCAGCACCTTGGCTGTCACTCAGGGAGGGGGATGCTGACACTCCTTTGTGATGTCATTACTACAGTCACTACGACTGTCATTATCACCGTTATGCCATTAAGACCAATCTCCACTGCTCTGTTATGGCAGTACAAAGGCCCAGAGCCATACACTTACATCAAATAATAATTACACTACATATAGCAGACGCTCTTGTCCAGAGAGACTTACATATGTTACAATTTTTACATGTTATCCAGCTGGATATTTACTGAGGCAACTCTGGGGTAAGTACCTTGCCCAAGGGTACAGCAGCAGTGCACCAGCAGGGAATCAAACCGGCAACCTTTTGGTTACAAGACTTGCTCCTTACCGCTATGCCACACTGCCCTGCATAATTATTATGCATTATTAGATGTATTTATATATCTAATATATTTACATTCGTAATAATCCACTGTCTCTTTTGTGACATTGCCACAGTATAATACTACTGCTGTCATCACTACGAACTACAAGTGTCGTGCCTGCCACTACTACTGCTGTGTACTAACCCATCTGTGATAATCCAGGTGCTGGTCTGTGATTGTTGTTACTATCATCACTACTGTTACAAAATTCTATTACAATCTGTGATGAGCTTATGGCTGTAACAGGTCCCAGGGGTGGTGAGGACAAGGACATAGCGTGTAACTGGACAGCCTCGGCTTTAGGCGGGGCATCCTGCTCTCTGTTCTCTGTTCTCTGAGAGAGAGAGAGACGGGAGGCCCGGCTCACGTGTGACATCACGGGGTAAAGGAGGAATGCGAAATGTGGAGCAGAGAGGAACAGAGAGCCCATTCAGCCGCGCGGCGCCTCGTTGCAAAGCTCGTGATTCCCGGACCCGTTTCAGCGCAGCGACCGCCGTCCCTCTCTCTGCCTCATCTGCTCTGCGTCCATAACCTACCGTTAGCGTCCCGGGTCGCAGACAGCGACAGAGTGGACTAAAAGCGGTGCTAAAGAGGCTGTGGTTTTCCTATCGACGAGCACTGCACACTCCGCATACGGATGCCGCTAATGGCAATCGACAAAAACCTTTTTGCTGTAAAGATTTCCTCCGGTTAGTTTCCATAGACCTGATGAGGGAACCCAATTTAGCTTCCCTGTTCCAGAAAAGAATACGTACGTAAATATGGCTTTGGTTGGGGTGAGAAATGGGTCAGGGCAGGCGTGTCAGGCTAGCTGTGAGGGTTTGTTTTCCTCTGCCCCAGGCCTCACCTTCTTCACCAGTCTGGTGGTTTTCAAGCCCATGTCCTGCTGCACAGTGACTCATTGTTGTACTCAGGCACAAACTGCGTGTGTGTGTGTGTGTGTGTGTGTGTGTGTGTGTGCATGCATGTGGAGGTGACAGAGAGAGAGGGTGTGTGTGTGTGCGTGTATGTGTGTGTGCGTGTGCGCGTGTGCGCGCATTTGGAGGTGACAGAAGAGTGTGTGTGTGTGCGTGTCTGTGTGTTTGTGTATGTGTAGGTGAAAGAGAGTGACAGCGTGTGTGTGCATTTGTGTGTGTGAGAGAGAAATAGAAAGAGTGAATGGGTGTGTGAGAAAGAGAGAGTAGTGTGGGTAGGGTGTATGAGGGGTAGGAGGATGGGCAGTGTGTATGCGAGAGAGAGAGGGAGAGTGTGTGTGTGTGTGTGTGTGTGTGTGTGTGTGAGAGAGAGAGAGAGAGAGAGAGAGAGAGAGAGACAAAGAAAGTGAGTGGGTGTGTGTGTGTGTGAGCAGGGCTCTTTATTTGAATGCAGTCACAGAGGTCTACTGTAAATGAATTAAGTTCACCCGAAGAACCAATTTGGCCTGTGAAAAATGAGCAAATGACACAATGTTTAGTCACCATGGCAACGGTTTGATGTGCACCTGCTTGACCTGCTGCAGATGTTAGATTTATATCTTCAGATGGAGAGAGAGAGGGAGGGAGGGAGGGAGAGAGGGAGACAGAGAGAGAGAGAGAAGCTACAGAGAGGACAAAGACAGTGACTCTCAGTCAGAGGGAGGTGGGGGGGGGGGGGGGGTGTCTCACCTCCCCAGCATGCCAAGTCAAGGGAGGGGAGCGTGACCCAGGGTCAAAATCAACAAGCAGCATGACAAAAAAAAAATCAGAGGGAGTTTCAGATAACGCCACGGGGAACGGTCCACAGAGCAACACCTGTGGGAAACACAGCCGACTTCAACGCAGTGAAATGACTTCTCTTTAAAGTCACCAGGTGGTACAGAGCCTCTGTGATCCTGGGCTCCAGTCCTCTTACCTGAGAGGAAGCGTTTCAAACGGCAGCGGGTCGAGGGGAGAATCGTCTGCGCTGAGACTTGTGTGTCACGGGGTCGAGTTCCAGTGACTTTGGTGCTGTTCACTGCGCCCTGCTCACTGCTCAATCTGTCAGCACAGACAGGCCTGCAACGAATAGCTCTCGGAAAACCAATTAGGAATATGTAATCAGCAAGAGTGAAGCCTAAGCATTTGCCTATTAAACAGCTGATATCCAATTATGGAGTCAGTGAGTAAGGGCTGCGTTATCGAACTCATCATACTCTTGATCTGGGTCCGACAGAAAAAAAAAAAAAAAAATGAAAGGTCTTTTGCACCCATAAATCCATGCCTCTTATGTTAATATTTAACAGCCAAACCCAGCGTTGTATATTATTCTCATCTGACAGCAAAGCCTATGTGTATTTGTTTTTCGTAAGCCTCCTTCACACGTGCTGCTTTTTGCTTGGCAAATGTCATGACAGACTGCAAGACTGTGAGTGGAACATGGCTCTCATTCCAGACAGCAGCAGGTGCTGTATTAACACAAGGCTGCAGTCATATTAACCCAAGAGTTAAGCTTAAAAAATATGGATGACAGGGACTTCTTGGCTGCATGCTGATGTTTTGCTCTCGTTGACAATGAGCCCTGCGTCTTACCGCTACACCACACTGCAGCATTTCTCGAATGCTGTCTGCCCCTCTCAGATCATGTTTCTCTGTAACAGAAGGTCTCTGTCTATAACAGTATTTATCTCTATCTATCAGCAGCTATCAGGTCCGTCATTTATCTCTATCTAAGGGCAGCTGTCTGGTGTTGTGGTAAGGAGCAGGGCTCGTAACCGAAAGGTTGCTGGTTTGATTCCCTGGTGGGAAATGCTGTTGTATCCTTGGGCAAGGTGCTTAACCCACAATTGCCTTAGAAAATATACAGCATTATAAATGGATAAAATTGTAACCTATGCAAATCGCACTGGATAAGAGTGTCTGCTAAATGACGACAACGAGGTCACTCTGTCCAACAAGGAGGTAAGTCTCTCACTCCAACAGTCAGTCTCTCTCCACAACAGCAGCTATCGCTCTCTAATAGTGGGTCTCCCTCTCTCTGACAGTAAGTGTCTTTAACACTTTGCCTCCCTCTTTAAAAGTAGGTATTTTTCTTTTTAAGAGTGGGTCTCTCTCTCTCTGACAATGGATGTTTCTTTCTGACAGTAGATATCCTGTTCTCTCTCTGATAATGGGTGTGTCTCTCTGACAGTAGATATCTTGTTCTCTCCCTGATAATGGGTGTATCTCTCTGACAGTAGATATCTCTAAGAGAAGGTCTCTCTTTGACAGTATGTCTCTCTATCCTTGTAATGGGGGCTCTCTGTCTGACAGTGGATCTCTCTCTCTCAACAGCAGGTATCATTCTCTCTTTAACAGCCCAACAACAGGTCTGTTTTTCTAAAAATGTGCCTCTCTCTGACAGTAGATCTCTCTGACAGCAGGTCTCTCTCTATCAGAAGGTCTTTCTCTAAAGGCATGTCTCTAACAGTATGCATCTCTCAGTAACAGTGTCATTCTCTGTCTCTCGGATAGTAAGTCTCTCTAGTAGTGGGTATCTCTCTGTCAGTAGGTATCTCTAATAGTGTATCTCATTCTGTCAGTAGGTCTCTCTGGTCTCTGTAATAGTGGATCTCTCTCTGTCAGTAGGTCTCTCTAATAGTGGGTCTTTCTCTGTCAGAAGACCTCTCTCTTTAACAGTATGTCTCTCTCTGTAAGTGTGTGCATGTCTCTCTCTCTCTCTGACAGTGCTACAGCAGCATGTTCTACGCGTGGCAGACGCAGACGCCATGCCTGTTGCACTCTCATCCACCTGTCTGCTGGCATGACTGAGAGAGAGAGAGAGAGAGAGAGAGAGAGACGCATGCGTGGGCCGCGACAGGGCTGCGTCAGGGAGGATTGAGCTGTCACAACCACCAAACAAACTGCTCCGTCATCGCTCTCCGGCAGAGGGACGGGGGCGTGGGGGCAGGGGGGGAGGGGAGAGAGAGGGGGGAGAGGGGCGGGGTGTTGTCGCAAAGGGGCCGGCTGCCAAATCGCACGGCTGATAAATGACATCGTTGCGATGGTGCAGGCTAGCTCTCCCTCCGCGGGTGCCTCGGGCCTGTTCCTCTCCATTGTCTGTCTTATTGGTGTGGAGAGGAGGGGAGAGCAGACTCCTGCAGGGAATTGATTTTCGCACGCCCACTTCCCGAGCTGGACCAATCCCAATGGAGAACACACCTGACACACACGCACAACCCCACGAACAAATGCCACCTCTGTCTCATTTCAGAGAAGTGAGCATGACGCTTCATAGCAGGGTCACTGCGTTTCAGTGGCTGCCGGTGAGTTTAAATTCCTACCAGCACAGATACGCTCCCCCCCATATACAACCAATGTTCCATTATCATGAACAACATTTCTCTATAACCTCGGGTTGTCAACCACTAACAACAGTACCAAGAAAAAAAAAAACGTTAAAGTATGAAATAAAATATGCTGATGAAGTTATTCACAGCCACTGCTTATATCAAAACACATATCATAAGCTGAACATTGCGTTCACTCGATCAGTATAAAAACCTAGTATAGCATCAGTGCAATATTATTTATAACAACCTGGCACAAATGGAAAGTACTACATCATTTTTCCTTCATTCCTACATTTCACCAGTCTCCAGTAAGCACAGCTGAGTTTCCATGACAATTCTCGAGTGTGCACTCAGTATTCTAATCAAGTGGAACCGACAGTACAGCTGGGTTGCTCTTGTTCCATACTGAAAATAGTGTAGTAGACCGAAATAATCTTTCACGACGGTTCCAAACCTATTCAGGTGACTGTATCCTTTGTATCACTTTGTTGCATGTCAGGTACCCCCTATTCAAACCCTACAAATGAGATTCCAGACAATTCTAAAAGTTTTTTTTTTTTTTTTTATGCAGCATATTTTTTTCATCCTTTTTAAGTAAAAGGGATTTCATTTGATAGCAGTTTCTTTCTGATTATTTGATCCAGATATGTTTGCTCATGGTACATTTCATGGATATTTTTTTATCAAGTCACAAATGAAACACCCCATGGGACATTTTTAAATTTACAATTTATTGTATGGCAATATATGTCATAACGGTACACCGCACCTGTTCGTACCTTTTCACTTTGCACGTCTGATTCTCCGATAACAAAGCCATGCTGAAAATTCTTTTTCTAGATCAGGCTGTCGTGTGTGTGTGTGTCATCATTCTGAGAAAAGGCAGAGGGAAGAGAGGAGAACAGTTTCACCTGGGCCTCAAACTACAATTAATAATGAGAGCAGCAGTGGTTTGGAAAAGAGTATTATGTCTTTAATAATACCAAAAAGGTGCTCTTTGGGCTAAGTGGAAATGAATTATGACAACATGTGGGCTGTGGCTTGCCATTTTAAATACTAATAATAGTAAAAAGTCAAATCCATGGTCCAAGAGATATCAAGGCACTACTTTTTGAGGTGCAAAGATTTAAAATCCTTTATTCTTTAAGCTCCACTCTTCTGAATTCCTCTCTCTACTCTCATACAATCTACCATATATAGGCTATAAGGTTATGCTGTGTCTCATTGCTGTTGTGCCTGATTATTCTAATGGGGCCCCATGCTTTGTGCTTTTTAATTCAATATTTGTGAACCTTTTGTTTTCTTTGTGATCTTGTGGTTAGGTCTTATCTATGCATCCTGTCCTTGTTTTAAACTACAAAACCCGTGCTGCCAATGTGGCGATAATGATGATTGCTTGCACCTGGTACTGATTAAGTGCGTGAGAAGGCCATTTAGCCCTGCAGTCTCATTGTCTTTGTAAAACCTGATGAAGGCATGTCAGCCAAAACACATTGGTAGGCCATTTTAATGAAGGCTTTTTTTAAATCTTTCACCTCAAAAAGTTGGCTGTTGGTATCTGCTGTACAATGGCTTTAACTCAGCAGTCTTTTTTCTCTCCCAAATTCCAAGCCATAACCAAATATTTTATCATAAAATTAACATTAATTTCTGGGCTGCAAGCTGGAAGTAAGAAATCATTGTAATTAGTTCTGTCTTACAACGTCTACATTAGGGTATGCCTCCTCCAAGCATTCTGCAAAAACAACAGACTGTCACAAGCCTCCAGCTTCATCTTCCAGTGTCCCACGCCTTCTGAAACAACCCTAAAACAAAACGACTGTCGTCCCACACAGGATTAAAGCAGAAGACTCTTGCCAAAAAACACGGTCGTTCTTTTACAGGAAGTCCTTTGCCTAAAAGACTATCAACTGAACCAGAACCAACATGAATCAGCTAAAGAGGATATTTAAGAAAATGCCACCATTTGCTCTCTGAATTTTCTTCCAAAATGGTTATGAACCAAATAAGGACTCAAACAAAAGGCTATTGTACCTTCTTCCTCTTTAGTATTGCAGTTGTCATTCTCACCCTTTTCATCAGTTGGTCTACAAAATTAATAAGTTCAGGGAGGTCCACATTGCTATTTATGATCTGGCACCTGTCATATTACTTAATGCCTTTGAATCTAATTGGCTCAAAAAAAAAAATAACTGGCCTCGGGGCCAGTCAGAGACGAAAGAGAATGGCAAAGTTCATTGTATTGGTTTTATAATGCATTTTTAACATATGAAGGATGCTTGCAGGCTCGAAAAATCCCATTATGCTCTTTGATTTGCTTTTTTCTTTCATTTGCATGCCAATCCAGAGGTCATGGAGGGAAGTGGGGAGCCACAGGATGCTATCAGTCCAATTAAATCGGCACAACACAGAGGGTAAAGGCCTACAAACAAGATGCCCTCACCTGCACCACCAAAGCCTGAACCTAAGGCCATCTGGTCCCTTTCTATCAGGGGAGGGCTGGTGAGCACCACTGGATGTCACAGAGCAAGTAAGGCTTTTGGGGGAGAGCTGGAGATGGGGAGCATCATAGTGATGTGGTTCATTATTAATATAATGCTAAACAATGTAGCGCTGAAATGATTTATCATTTCAATTTAGCCTGTATAATGTACATTCTGTGTGGAGTTGGTTGTTTTACTCTGCCCAGCGCAAATATATGTATGTGCGTGCCAGGAAGGCTTAAATTGATCCGATTTTCGGGAAACATTTGTCATGGGGGTAAGGGTGCGAGAGGATGAATAATGTAATAAATAATGGAATGAATGGTTTCAGCCAGGTTAGGGTTCAGCCATTCATTTTGAATGCAGGCCTTGCCTCATGGAGATATTAGACCTGATGCTGGGAGGGGAGGGGCTAACAGTGGAGACAGGAGGTGTTAGATGAATAGCTGCATCGTTGCCTGGGCAGAGGGCTCTGTGTCACCCAACAACATGTGTGGGGAAATGCTGCCAGACAAGGGCAGACACCCAGGGAAAAAAAGGGGATAAAAATACCAGGAAGTCAAAGTGCAGAGATTTACCTCCAGCATTCCAGCTGGTGGGGGAAAAAAAACAAACGCATGCTGTCCCAATTCCATGAAAATAACGACACCTAAAAGTAAAGCAAAACCGACAATTGACAGGCCGTGAAGTGCACTAGAAGAAAAGAGTAAACAAGTACAAAAAGGAACATGTGGAACCAGAAGGAAACAGCAAAACAAAAGGGTTGAAAGAAAACAACTCGACACAAAAGTAGCTCAGGCCTGCAGGGTACGTGGCTGCATTCCAAGCCGATGCTATTCCCTCTGCCACTCACAGAGTTCCTCACATAATGATCTTCTTCGGGTGACCACACCCATCTCTCCTGCCCACCCCCCACCCCCTACCCCCACCAGCCCTTTATATTCAGCATGCTGTACCACCTATAATTTGCCACTAACAGATTTCATCTTTCAGACAACTGACATGAAAAAAAATCTGCACAAAATTTAAAGCAATGTCTCCCAGTGTAGCATAGTGGTAAGGAGCAGGGCTTGTAATCGAAAGGTTGCTGGCTCAATTCCCCACTGGGGCACTGCTGCTGTACCCTTGGGCAAGGTACTTCATTCACAATTGCCTCAGTAAATATCCAGCTGTATTGATGGACAACGTGTAAAAACTGTAACCTATGTAAGTTACTCTGGATAAGAGCATTTGCTAAATGACAATAATGTAATGTAAAAGATTCACGCTAAGCATATCACCCGTGAAAACAAAGATTCACACAAGCATTTTATTATTCCCTTTCAGTCCCATTCCTGCATGGGGTATGCGTACTTAGATCGGGGGGGGGGGGGGGGGGGGGGGACCTGTGCAGGCGTGCGTGTGACATAACCCAAGTGTTTTGTTTAGGAAAAATCCCCACGTAAGTGTTTGGTGTCTGCCCTCCGCGGTTCACGCGCCAGCCTCCGCCGGAACACAGTGAATTAATCAGGCATTCTGGGTAATTAAAGAAATGAGTCCCCTGTGTGGCTGGCTTGCCTCAGCTCTCAGGGGGTCGGAGGGGTCAGTGTTTAAAGTGATCGATCGGTCCTTCCAGGACTAATAACCCACCTGGGTGTCGTTCGCGGAGGAAATTGGATTCGCGGATAAACAAATAACAGAGCAGCCGCCGCGACGGGGGTTGGATCCACCGGTTTCCCTCCCGATTCTGCCCTGTTTAACAGATCACATAATCAGCGGCACTCGAGACAGAGCCGAGGGGACTCGCGTTTACACGCTGTTACCTGGAGAGAAAATTATATCTGTATGCTTGGTATTAATGAATAATTTAAACTGTATTAATGGTGTGGTTAACGTCATCGTTGTTGTAGTGTTATTGTGTTTCTCCGCTAATGTGCTCAGGCGGTAATGAAGCAATTATTTGAACGGGGGAGCGCCGTTTCTCCTGGCACAACAGCGGAGGGGGGGGACCTAAACACCGGAACGAACTAGGTCTCAGACACATCCACCAGCTTTAAGGAGACATTTGTTTCCAAATCAATGTATCCAATTATAAGGAGAAGAAGGGGGAAAAACACCAAGGAATAAATACGGATGAACCGCATCCACACAGTATGGCTCTGTACCATACCGTCAATCCACTGACATGTGGAGACTTGAAATATTATCTGATTGCCAGAGCCATATTTGCAGCCGAATTAATTCGAACTGGATGTTGGGAGGTACTGCGCTGAGTAGGGTAGGGAAAGATTTGCAATTGGGAAATTGCTACAGTTTGATTGGATTGTCATTGCCAGTCTTTTTGACGTGCTCAAGCAACAATTTCTACACTAATACGAACACAATGAGTTGGCCCTTATTTTACAGCAGTCAGAGTTAAGGACCATGACCAAATGTGGTTAATGTTGTTTTCCTCCGACGTGGAAGCCTATGTGACATTTGACAATTTCTGCAACGCAGAGATGCTGTTGATATGAACAGCAGTTGAATTCTGGAAATGTCTAAAATTACCGAGAAACGGCGCATTTTTTTGTCCTTGTCCCCTTTTACACAACCCAATATTATATCTATTAGACATCTCACCAAGAGAGCCTCCACAGTCATACTGCACTGTGGAAGACAAATGCAACCCTTCAATATCCTCGCACACAGCCAATGACCATTTTTCACATTCCAAGTCCCACAGGGCATGGCACTGAAAAAGAAGCCAATTGGAGGAGAGGAGAGCTACTCCATGTCATCAAAGCAACTCATGTATGGCCAGAGGTGGACACCCCGGCTTCGGAAAGTAAAAGTCCTACCATGTATTTGTTCTAGCCATTCACTAAACAAGGTGATTTCACTAATTAGCTCCTCTACCTGGCTGAAGAGATGTGGTAATTAAATTCAGCTGGTGTAGTGCATGGGTGGAACAAATACGTGGCAGGACTTTTACTTTCTGAAGCCGGGGTGTCCATCTGTATATGGCTGACAACTTGCAGGGCACTCAAGCAGAGAAACAAGGAAACCCATCGGACATCCCCTCCAACCCCAATGAAATGAAGTCAGATTTGCCTCCGACACACAAAGTATGTACTATGCACATTACATGTCTATCCATTTGTAATATTTGAGAATTTAGTGATTGCTTCCTAATGAAGGGACGATTTTACTAAGCGGCAGTGGCAATCATCTTTTAAATGTCAGGTACACCAAGCATTTGCGTATCATGAAATTATTCAGATAGTCCATAGCCATCTTTGCATAAATTTAATTTTTTTTTTCAGAATTTAGAATGCCTGTACATTTGTAAATATTTCACACCTGTGTCACAGTTCAGCTATAAATAAGATCACATGCCAACGCATGCCATAGAAATATTGACATGTGTGGTGGTCATGTTCACTTATAATTTAAAAAAAAAAAACACATGGCTGCCGAAATCTAATTTGCCATTAAATGGTAACAAGTTTATTAGGAGTAACACAAATTTTAGTCATTAAGCAAGGCTCCAGCCAGGGTGGATATGTTTTGAATATTTTATTTCCCTCTGTTGTGATAAGCATAGATAATCATGTTTTAGTGCTTATTGGGAGCCGTGTTTGTGCCTGGCCATATTCGCTGCTTGTAGTTATTTAATTGTTTATTTATTTATTTAAAAATTGCTTTTTCTTTTGATTTTTGGAGCGTGTATTGGAGAAAAAAAGGATAATAGTATCTGCAGGGCTTCGCGGTTTTATCGTAGCTATCTGCTGTTACTATTTCGCTTTAAATTCCACTAATTATGTACCCAGTTATGATACCAAGGGGCAGTCCTGAAACTTGCACAGCTGAAAATCATTACCTACTTCAATTAGCAGAGATCGCATTACGCCGCAGCGTCCAGCTCATTAGAGCTGAATTGATGTTGCTGCCTGACGTGATAATACAAGAAAGCGCCCAATTTAATTGTCATTCAAAAAGCGTTTCAATGACGCATTTCTGCTCGCAGCTTCAAGGCTAAATCGGTATAGCATGGCAGGGGGATCAACAAACAAACGCCGTGTAATCCAAAGTTTAATGATATCTTATTTATTCAAGGGCCATCAAGTAAAGGAATCCTCTAGTCCGGGAGAAGTGCCATTATATGTCCGCCGAAATCGTCAAGTTGTTAAGAAGGCTACTTTAAAGCCTTCAGCAATGCTTGAAACACTGATGACAGTTTTTATGGGAAGACCTGGCTGTTGTATGAGGGGTAGATTGCGTGACATGAGTGGACGGGATTTCGAATGGGCATGGCAACCCGAAGAGACGCCTGCAGCACACCTTGATTTACCAATCTAATATGTGATGCTTATATGGGGAAACTGACTGTCCCGTCCCGACGGGGTCGCTCCGCTCAAATACGACCCCTGTCTCTACTGGTCCCTTAGTGGTGGAATGAATTCCCCTCGGGGTTTAGGACAGCGGATTCACTGGCCATCTTCCGGCTCGCCCGTTCAGATTGCACCTCAATCGCCTCCCCCTAACACCTGCTACTTGTAGTACTTGCTGATTATTTTACGTGTAGCAATGCGATGTGTTTTGGATTCTGTGATCTAGTGACTGATGTCTGATAGTATACTTAGCTTCCTTTGTCTAATCAGGTTTCACAAGTTAATTTAGGGTAGGGTCCGAAAGGTGTTATGCTCACACTCACTGGTCTGGGAGTGTTGTTAGCCTGGTCTGACATCGCTGCTCAATCAACCTGAAAGGATACACTTCTGTTCTTTTGTGCTGGAAGTCGCCCTGGATAAGAGCGTGAATTTAATATGGTAATGTAATGTAGCCTACATGACCACGGACTGCATGTGTAGGAGTCACAGGTGCAGCGCCCCATCCCTCATACCCCCTTCTTCCCCAAACGCTTTCCCTGCCCTACATTTAGCATTGACAGAACTGGGACAGTTCCCCTTTGTAGGGCATCAAAGAACAGCCGAATCCGCCAGAAACCAAAGTTCTCACAGCAGCAAGCTTCAGACCCGGAGACTTCTCGGTCTGCTCCCTCAGATAAAGAATTCACTTAGACTTGTCCACGGGCATTACTTTAGCTCTCCGGGTACCTCTCTGTCACACATCGCTTGCAACGATCGGGCGCGACTTGCGGCCGCGTTTGAAAGGGAAGACACGCTGCGCCGCTAATGTCTGCAATATGAATGAAAGGAACCGGTGTTCGCGTGTTCGGCAGCCGGCGTGACGAGGCCCATTATTCACTCAAACGTGTCAGTTTCCATCAGCGCGAACGCAACAGTGTCACACATAAACAGCAACAGCAGAGAATTCATGGAGCAAAATAACTCCCGCTTTTATCCGGGGAAAACAGCGGAGAGCCGGAGCTTTATCGAACACCTCCGTGAAAACAAAGAGCACTGACGCAAGAGCGAGACACAGCGAGGCACTCGTTGTATGTGAAAAAAAAAACACACAAAACCACTTTCTTATAGCCGCACACAACACTTTCTATTTTAAACCAATTCAATTATTTATCTCAGACACAGACACAATTATCTAGGGCAACAAACATTTTTTTGCACGTCTAAAAACTAGCCGTTTACACAACTGAATTTCACCTGTGGAATCCGCATACTTTGCTCAAAGGTATATTGGCAGTGCTTACACCTGGAAAACAGACCTACAAGCTCTGGGCCACAAAATGGGCAGACGCCCAACATTTGAAAATCCCCCACATCTCTGTCTGCGCCCCTGACCCTGACATGGCTCTGCTGACCGTGAACTGGGATCAGGCTGAGAAATGAAGGCTTTATCTGGCCTGCTGTATCTGCAGATCAGGCTCTACAAGTTCAATAACATTCAGGGACAGAACATCTGCTTCCGATGGGCAGAGGGAACTGGCTGAGAGCCCAGTGCTGTCTTCCTGTTTTCTGTTATCTTCACTTCTTTTCCTCCTGTTTTTCCTCTATATGTAATGCCTGATGGCATCACATTATTTCACTCACACACATTTAAGGACATGCCAATCAGTGGAATCTTTGGTGCATGAAAGGTGAGGCGCATATTGAGAAAATGCTTCATTAAAAATGCTTTTAACCTGCTTTCTGTGCCTTCTCTGTCACAGAAAACCTTAAAAGGTTATCGAAGGCCCTCCTGTCACTGTGCTACAGGCCGTGGTAATGATGCCTTACAAAATTCAATCATTCACTGTGATCATTTGCACTCCCATACCCAATGTAGGCAAACACACACCTGGAAAAAGTTTCTGCAAAAGACCGAGGCTAGCCTCTTGATTCAACCCTCACTCAGTCCTGCTTCTAAGGTCTGATTCATCATTTCACACAACCACAACCAGATGTCACCCGGCATCACCTATACGTGAACAAATGAAAGTATAATTGTAATAAATTTTCTGGCACGTTGTCCATATCTATTAGTGGTTATTTATTGTTTATTCTCATGTGAGACTTTGCTGGGGTTTTGCTTTATGGCTTCCCGGCACCATCATTGCGCTGTAGTCGTAAATTCTCTGGCTGTGTGTTTGACACATTAATACGCTGCAAGAGGAAGAGGCAGGCTGGGGGGGGGGGTGTTTACCCCATAACACATTTCAGTATCATGCTGGCCACTCTCTAATATACTCTGTACACTCAAGACACTACACTCACCACTCCTTACCATACTCTGTGCATTCCAGACACTACCCTCACAACTCCTGACAATACTCTACATTCACCATTACTCACCATACTCTATATACTCCAGACACTACATCTACCACAGCTGACCATACTCTGTACACTCCAGACACTACACTCTTCACTGATGATCATACTCTCTCCACTTCAGACTTCACAGAGCTCACACCGTCCCGATCCATTCCGCCTACTCCTCAGCCAAGCCCTTAATCCTCTCCCTCTTCTTGAATGAAATCCCATGGTCCCCTAGTGCAGCACGTTCCATCACGTGGGGCACGGTGGTGTCACCTTGAACCTCAGGGGGCCCTGGGATCTGAGTGCCCTCAATATAAAAGGGGAGCTCCACCTAACCCGGGGTCAGCTGAAACTGAACCCCCTTCCTCTGAGAGAGTGCAAAGTACCTGGCGGATCTGAGCAGCATTAGCTGGCACCACGAGCGCCTAGTCTGTGCTCCTCTGTTGCTGAGTTTTGGTCCCTCATGCCTGAACTCTGCCATAGAGCTAGAGAGGAATTTAGCGAGCGGAGAAAAGGAGGGCAAGCCGAGAAAAACAATCCCTTTCGCTTTGAAGTGAAGAACGAGGAGCACAGATTTCCGTATTAGCGAACGCTCCAACCAAGAGCTGGGTTCGCCGTTAATTTGATTTCAAAATGGCAGCGAGCGAAAACATCTAACAACCACTCTGATATGAAGTAAGGATTTTTTTTTTTCTTTCCCCAGAAATTCAGCGCGGCTCTAACACGGACCTAGTCTGTTGCACAGATCCAATTTAAAAAGTGGAAAACGTGGTTTGATTCACTGTGGCAAGTCATTTTCTGAAAGCAGAGTACTTCTCACTTCTAATTGTTCTTATTTCCATATTCCATAATCACGTCTGAATTTTAAAATGAGGACTGACTTTGAAGGGATTGAATTAAATTCACAATGAGGCATTACATTCCACCACCTTATTCATTGACAGAGGGCTTTTAAAAATCTTTAAATGATTTGTAGATTTTTTAAAAACCTTTGTTGTCAATACAAATGGTAAATTATGGGATGTGGGTAACTCTTTAAGTCAAAGCCAAGTCATCATTTGTGTGCAAGTAAGTCTCTGTGCAGCTCTCTGTACTCTAGTTTGAGTAAACATTGCTATCTTTGGACAGGCTATGGATTTGTTTTCAGCTGTTAGTGATTTCTGAAGTTCCTGTTTTGCTCATCCTTGTTCTTTCTGATCTAATGCTTACCTAATGAGCCAACAGTCACATTCTGCTTTATATGCATCCCAAATAATGGCAGTCTAGAGCGCCAGCACTTTTCTTTATATATAAAAAAAGATCCATCTCTTCAGTACTGTGTTAAATCAGGGCTTGATTAAACAAAAAAGTTATTCATCCCCCAGTGGTTACTTCTCATATAATTATTGGAAAGGGAAATGTTACAGTCAGTAGAAAATGGTCTGAATATATTATACTATGTCTTCCTCATTTCCAGACATTAGACAATATATCCTGTGTAACTCTGACAGAGTCAATCTTTGATTAGCTTTTACGGGCAATGGAACAAAAATGTATACTCTCTCACTCCTGGGTGTATTAGTCACCATCATCTGCATCAAAGTCTAAATCTTTTGGCTGCAGCTTACTCATACTTCTTGTAAACTGTAACAAAAAAAAAGGCAAAATATTACCAAAAATGCTGTTGTGATTGTTGCTTATTTTGAATGTAACGTATTGCAATGTCTTGAATTTCAACACTACCAAACTGCATGAATATGTATTTTCCAAATTTTTTAACCAGTAAACACAATGGATAAATGTATTCATGCCCAGTAATGAAGATCCTCCTTTGACCCAATTGTTGTTTGTGATGTCAAAGAGGACTGCTCCTGTGGACCTTTATGAGGGTCTGGCATTTCTTGGTAAACCTTTTTTAGCCACCACTGCTGAGGGAAAGTCCCCAGCTCCTTATGGTTACTTTGCTCTCATCCGTGAACTACCTTCTCAAGTTCAAACTGACAATTTCAACAATTTCCCAGCAGACCTTGATGCTCGATTCGAATCATGATCGTACCATGTTTTTTTTTTCTTCTTCTTTTCTTGAAATAAAGTTGGAGTTGCTTAGCAGGGGGAATGGTGTCTTAGGCAAACATGTCCAGAATCCCTCTTTCCCAGGGGCATCAAGACATGGAAATGGATATTCAGTCACAGAGGTGATATACGTTGACATTTAAACATGACGTTCACCTTTTCAGAATCAAACATGCCAATGGCGAGCATGTCCATATATGTTAATTAACTGAGTGCCATTACAAATTAGGCCAATATGTACTGCTTGCTTTTGTGTCATGGAACTTTCATACAGCAAACTTCAAATGGTTGCTTTTGAGAGGTATGCTGGATATGCCTGGCTTGTTTGAGGAAAGAAAAAGTCCTCAGTCTTTCCCCTTTGGCTTTAATTCACCTCCTAAATGTTAATACACCTTCCTCAAGCCAGGCTGTCCTAAACCTGTCTTGTATGTTAGATAATGACCCATCCAGTTGTCTGGAACTTGATAATGGCCACAACAGTGGAAACTGGAATGTTCAGATCTATGCAATTGCAGCCATCCCCTAAATCGTGTGGGTCAATGACCCCGGAATTTTCCGTTTTTCAAAGAGGCTTTTGGCAGTTACTTAACTTAAACCATAACAATGAAATGCTCCTAAAGGATTGCTTCTTCTCGTAACCCCCCTTTTATACTCAGTGTCAACACAGGGTTTTTGAAGCTGCTACAAAGCAGTCAAATCTTTAATTAACTTTCAGACACTGGAAACCTAATGTGGGGATTACATTCAGAGGTTGTTATTTGAAACTAATTAGAAGGTGTGAATAACTTTGAATGTCATGTTTTTTATGCAAAATCATGCAAATACATGTATAAACGGTCGCTCTTTTGTTAATGGTGTTCACAGTGTATTAATTTCCACTTATTTTTGTGGAAAACTCTACCTGCACATTCACATCCCCAGTGTTAAATCAGCATTTTGTTACTGTTTTTCAGGGGCGTTTATAATTCTGGAGCCTGCGACGCATACAGTTTAATCCTACACAAAAGAGACTGTTGTAGTCAGAAGCTCCGAGACATAGATCCTATGCTATTATAGGTGTTATCATCAAAAATAAATAATATAGTAATATTTATCTTGTGTATATCTTCATCCATATATCACTAAGATCATTACCATTCCCACTGATAATAAATATGATACATGAGATTTTTATGACCAGTGCTTCTTTCTTTCACATCATCTTAGTATTATAATGAAGCTATTGCCAATGAGAATAAAAAAGGGGCAAGGACTGCATTAAAATGGCCGCCTGCATCACAACCCCATCCTCATCAAAACAAAACCCAGAGGACTTCACACATTACTCACAGGAGCACCATTTGAACACACAGGATTCAATAAAATATTCATGTTGTTTCCATCCAGTCATTTTTGAATATATAAAGTGAGTTCCACTCTTGTCTCTATAAGTGGTGGATGGTATCTTCAGAAGTCCTCAAGAGATTCACGCTATGTATGTACTATATATATATGTGTGTGAGTGTATAATTTATTTTTTTTTTATTTTGCTCCATTTCTTGTCCTTTGTATGGCATTGACTGATTGTGAATGCCTATTTACAGAAGTAGAATAGGGCTGAACACACAATGTCTCACACTGGATGTAGCAGCAACCTTGTAAAGATTGCCCGCTTTCAGCTGATGGTTCCCTTGCTCTGGACTCCCTCCTAATTGGGCTATTTTGGGCTCGCGTTAACGACAAACCGAATCGGTCCAAGGCTCTGTCTGTGAGTGAGAACGAAGAAGAGACAAAGCGACGATAACACAATCTCAGGTAATAAGGCAATTGACTCAAATGTGTTAAATTAAAGATGATGATTAGAAATTGTGCGTTTTGTGCAAGTGCGAAGAGTAACCTAAGACTAATTGGAGTGGCGTGATGAGGCTGAGAGATATTTATCCCCGGCAGATGTCTACGTATAAATATGCAACAGAAACCTCTGTTGTAATTGATGAATTTTCGCAGCTACTACAGTGCTCTGCTAATAGTTGCCGCTTTCGTGACGGGGTGGCACACTTTCTGTGGGGAAGAACAGCATGTCTTTTGAAGGAGAGCACTTGTGGTGAATATTCATATCGACAAACAAAAGCAAACGAATCCACCCATCGCTGAACGCCTACGCTGAATGTTAGAGTGGAGGGGGGGTGGGATTGGGGGCAGAGTTTGGCAATGGGTAGTTAAGGTGCATAAGGAGCATAATCACACCTCAGGCAGCAGTAACTGCCTTCTTTTGGGAGCAGAGGGACACCTCAGTCACCCCCCCCCCCCCCCCCCCCCCCCCCCCCTCAGCTCTCTGAAAGGTCCCCACTCTTGTGTCTGGGTTCCCTCATTGCATGGCCTCGATGAAGGGTTTGCAATCATGACAGAGCAACTGTTCATGGCTGAGCCAATGTTTGCTTTAATTACACCGCCAGGGTAAGAAGATTACAATGGATTAGTACTTTGTCACTGCGTGCATTTGACTGATGACGTGTCCTTCCTCGGTAGTTAGACATCTCACAGTACTGCCTGGCGGAAGCCGTGTCCAAGCACTGCACCTCAGGCCAGATTCATTGTTTAGTCGCTCAGTACTGTACATATCCATATCTTGGTGAATTCCTTGCAAACCCCATACTACTTACAGCATATTTCCTGAATACATCCATCCTCTTTAAGCGCACACATATTACTGTTCCATTGATGACTTTTCTTCATATAGGCCATATATATGACATATCCTACCAACTTCCCTCTTTATATCCCGCAAAATCCCTCACCATTCTGTTCTCCCCAACATGATCTCATACAGTGTGCCTACACTCACCCACAGAGTTCACTTACCCCTGTGTGCAACTATCCCTCACATAGTCAACATATACTACTGTATATTCCAACTGTCCTTCATGCAGTGAACATATACTACTGTACCTGCCTGCCAACATGTCCTCATAAATCCCCAGACAATTCAGTGACTCAGTGCATCCAGCTTCCTCAGACGGGACACACGCATTGAGTGTGGGGCGCTTATACGCAGGTGCAGTCTTTAAAGGTGCGCAGCGAGAGGAGACGGGCGGATTAGCCGTGAGTGGTGGGGCTTCTCCTCGGATTTCACTGCATAATGAGCGCGGTGCGACTGTGAGAGGCCTCGTTTGTCCTAATCTCCAGTGTCACTCCAGCGCCGAGGTGGCTTTCCCTCTCCCGGGGCCAAGTGACTCACATTCCTCAATAAGTGAAATGACTGCAGCCGCCCTCCCCTGCACCCCACACCCGGGGGAGGGTGTCTTCCCAGAGCTGCCTGTGTGTGTGTGTGTGCGTGCATGCATGTGCGTGTACGTGTGCGTGTGCATGTGTATATGTGTGTGCATGCAGTCGTGTGTGAGTGTGTGCGTGTGCAAGTGACAGAGAGAAGGTGTGTGTGTGTGCGCATGTGCGTTTATGTAAATCTGAACATGTGTGTTCGTACACAGATTTGTGTGAGTGCGCTTGGGTACATGTGTGCTTATGTATGGAAAATGTATAAGTGTATATATGTGTGGGAGTCGAATCTGAGTGTTTAACATACATTTCTGTGTATGTGCTTATGTAAATATGTGTGCTTTTGCTTAAGTATGTGTGTTTATGCAAATGTGTGTGGGGGTGTGAGTGTATGAGTGAGTGAAGTAGATAGCAGAATATATCCTCTAATGATACCATGATGAATTGCGTTTATATAGCGCCTTTGATCTCTTTTCTTAAGGATGAAGCAGGGTTAACCCACCAGGAACCGCCCTCCTTTTTATAGTTCATCAAGGCCATATTTTATTGCACACTTCATAAACCAGGCGATGACCCATTTTTACTGAAATTGGACAGCAGTGTGATTTACATAACTATCGTTTGTCCTTTGTCACTGTTCCAAACACGGGAAAAAAAAAAACACCAACATTAATTAATCCGAGGAGCGGTGCAGATTCTTCAGGGGCGAGAACTTGGAGAGTCTGTGTGTTATTTCATGCTGCAAAGAACAGCTCACCATGTGGTAGAGATTGAGGCTGTGTGCTGTTCACAGAGAATACTAATACCAGATAAACAAATGTAATATTTATTAATCCAGCATTGCTCATGTTTTGCTTTTTTTTTTTTTTATTAAGTCAAATGTATACATATGGTTGTTAAGCATAAGGAACTTTGCATACTATGTTCCTTCCAGGTTGCTCATATACACTTTGTTGTCTGTTGTTTTTCAAATAGCATTGCATATCCCAGCCACACCCTGTGTCTTTCCTGGCCCCCATGTTGTGGAATAAGCTTCCCGCAACAGTCAATGACTGCAGAGTTGCTGGCCACCTTCTACCAGAGAATAATCTATTCAGCCTTTATCTTGGCTTGGCTTCCTAGTTATAACTGTCAAGCCTTGCCTTTTCTTGTATATTACTGTGGGGTATTGTGCTCTGACAGCAGCTGTTGACAATTTGATTTTTTTTTTAGCAGTTCTGTATTCGGTGCAAGGCTAATTATTATTGCACTGTGTGACAGATTGACACATGTTCAGATGTAGTCTGACATTTTATGTATGCACTCTGTGGCCTTATTGAATGTATTTTTGTACCTTTGCTTTGTTAACTACCTCTGGATAAGAGCATCCGCTAAATGCCCTATTGGAATGTGCTGTGAGGTGACTGATACAATCTTGTCTCCAGCATGTTTTCCCAAGGGTTCATGGTGTAGTTCACCATCGTCCTTACAGGTATTTCAGGTAGCTTTAAAAATGTAAAGGGCAACTCTGTGAGATGGCTCCTGGATGTTGACTGTGTGTAACACCTCGTGATTGGTTTTAACAACATGCCTTTCACTCTAAATCCTAAATCGCTAAAATATTTATCTTCCGCGCACCAACACCTCAGTCCCTTCCATTTAATTTACAGTCGCAAATGCAATCTCGCGCTGACAAAAACATGCCGAGGATGGTTCTGTTGTACCACGCTCGGAGCAAAGGAGATCAAATTACATTTGATGAAAAATCGTTTGTTTGAGGCGTCCTCTGAGCGGTGGCCGGGCCTATTCGATGAGATCGCACCTGTTTTCGAACTCCGTTCCTCGCACAAGTGGTGAGCTGACAGGGCTGAGTTCCTGAGACCAAACATGCTAAGGCTCAAATCCGCAATTTTCTCCTCTTCTCCGTGGCAACCCTCTCCAAGGGGCTGGCGACATGACTCCGCATCTTAAATGTGCATTGAAGCGTTTCAACCCCCACCCCCGCTCTACCCTTCAAATTTATTCTACCCGTGTGCGCGAAACAGAATTAAGTCTTGGCGGAAGAAAAGAGGAGAAGATATACACTTCCATAATAATTCATAAGCTTCTTGCGAATGCTGTCGGCACACCTCTGTCATTTCATTTTAGCTCTTTGCCGGGTCTGCTTACATTAGTGGGTTTTCTGGGATTTGACCGCTAGGAATGTCCTAAGAGGAACCTGTTCGAGAGAGAGAGAAAAGGGAGAGAGGAGGGAGAAGGAGAGAGAGAGAGGGAGTGGGAGGTAGCTTTCGGGCAGGTGAGGGAGAGGAGCCCACTGCATTTATGGGTAGCAGCAGAGGTAGAGAATTAACAAGGGAAAGAGTCTAGCACCATGCTTCAACCATAGCAGGAAAAAGGGATTAGGAGGCAAGCACAAGGAACAGCAGGACTGGACTTCACAGGAAGCAGCACCAGTGAAGTTCACAGGGAACAGCAGGAGTGGAATTGTCACAACAATTAGCAAAATGGGAATTCGTGAAAAGCGGCCAGATGGGGGGAGGGATGGGAATTAACAGGAACCAGGAAAATGGGAATTCACAAGGAACAGAAGGACTGGAATCCAGGACTGAGAGGAAGGAAGAGCGTGAGAAGGGGAAAGAGTCATTCTATAGAGGTCTGTGAGTTTGTGCCCTTGAAGACTGGAAACCTCCAAGATCTACTCCTCACTTTTAGGAGTGATTTTAAGCTGTAGCACCAGCAGCCTTCGCTGGAACCTTGACCTCATGGAATTTAGAGTGGAAATGAAAAATATATAATCTTCCTTCAAACCTAGAGGAAGGCTAATGCCAGATTCCATACAACCACAATGGCCTTTCTCTTTGACAGACAAAATAAGCTTTTTTAGTCTTTACATCAACACAGTATTTTGTTAATGCAGGTGACTACCAAATGCATGATGTGTAAGAAAAAAAAACAAAAACAATAATTTTGTTCCTCATAGGAATTAATTTTTGCTCATAGGACACATTAAGGCACACTGCAGTTAAACTGAAAGTGTTACTGACTGCTATTATGGTTATTGCTTTTTTACTGGTATTTTTATAGTTGCTTTTAGGGCGGGGGGAATCAGGAGATGTGTTGAATGGCTTGAGACGCGCATGTTTTGCAAAGGTAGATCTGCCCGTCTTTGTCACAGTTCTAGTGAATTCCCTTTTTGCTGTTTTAATTTTCCATTTCACGCACACCTTTCTGCCTTAATCCTCACGTGTAAGAGGTGAAACACAGCCACGCTATCAGAACATTGTGAACAGACCGTATCAGCTTGAATCAGTCTCAGAGAGCAGTCAGCACTTGGTTTAAACGGGACACTGTGTCTGCGCACACACACACACACACACACACACACAGTTGTGTGACAGGTTAGAGAGCGAGGTAAAACGGAGCGAGACCAGCTAGAGAGAGCCGGAATGGGGAGGCAAGGCCACACTGAGAGAAACTGAATTTGACTGGGTGCCCTGCCAATCGGCACATAAAGAGAAAAGAGGAGGAAAAAAAAGTACCATAATCTGCAGAAATATCGCCCACAAAGCGGGCTGTGTCCATTATGCGCCCGACAATTACCGTTTGCCGAGAGATTAAACCTGACTGTTTAACTCAAATCACTTCAAATTCCTCATAGTGAGAATTACAGCCAAAGTGAGATTCATCATAACAGTAATTTAAACAACAAGCATGGCTCAAAAAAAAAATCGTAATAAAATGCCGTGTACCAGAGGTCCATTAAACCAGTTCCTCGGGAGCTGCATGCCCTTGTAAATATTCATGAAGCCAGTGCATAATCATCGGTGAGGAACTGCATAGGGAAAGGCTGTTATACAGTAAATATTTATTTCAGCCCAAAGCTGCTCCCCTTGTGCTGTGCACACCCTCCCTTTACAGAGGAGAATGTGGTCCAGACTCTTAGAACTGGCCTTTTCTATGTTGTCCACACTGTGTAGTCCAGACTTTCAGTGCACTGTGCTGTCCAGACTTTCAGAGGTTATGATACCGAACCTCCCTCGTGTTTGAACCGCACATGGAAATAATTTAAGGTTGAAACAAAGATTCAGAGGGAGGATTTTTAGGCAGTCCCGATGAAATTAACAAACTATTAACAAATCCACAAGTATTAAAAAAAACCTGCTCACCACTTCCTTTTCATGTCAGCTGTCTCCTCCTTTTTTCTATTCCTGTGTCTGATGCCCAAACGCCAGGGTCAACAACCTTGGTCCACAGTAAGGTGCCACTCCTTCCTCTGGCTTCAAGTCAAAGACTATTACCCTTATACCATCATCAAGAGCAGCTCTTCTTATTGTATTCAAAATTCATAATTACTGAACAAGGCTTGATGAGGTAAAGGAGATTAAGGATTGAGAGAACCATTACCACATAAGCAACGCCTATCTATGCTGCCTGTTCCTTCAGTTCTTGAAAAAGAATTAGTCCAAATTCCAGCATTTAATGCTTGTTTTTAAATTTTAACTCCTGTCTAGCACACTGTTCATCTGCTAAACAGTGGATACAGTCAGATGGCTCAAAGTGGTCAGTGGGGAAATTGCAGATACCTGGATAAAGGGAAATTTCAGACACCTGTATCCAGGAAGGGACTGCTGCAAGGTGATTGGGTAACAATAAATGCTGGCACGTGTGGTGCCACCCTGAGCAGGCAGCGCCAAACAGCTCAGGTCCCGCCTGAGAATAAGGCACTGAGAAGCAGTGGGCAGAGAGATGGCCATTCAGCTGCCGGGAGAGCGTGATTAAGTGGATATTTGTGAGCGCCGCACTTCCCGGTGGATTACGGGTCTTTATCGACCGCTGCTGTATTTATGACAGCTGTAGTGTTGTGTGGTGGAGAGGTGGCGTGCGTATGTCTGTGTGTGTGTGTGTGTGTGTGTGTGTGTGTGTGTGTGTGTGTGTGTGAGGCCCAGGCCGGGGGGTGCGGGGGGGGGTTGATGTTGTCATCCTGCTGTGTAACTTAGAGCTCAGGGTTAAAGGAGAGGTTGCAGAAGGATACTAAGCTCATGTCAGGAAGGACTGGGATCGGCGCGTTAGGCCAAAAAACGTCAGCAGTGAGAAACGGCAGTGCAGAGCTAGCTCAGGTTGGTGCTCGCTCCATGCTACTTTGCTGCATCAGCAAGAATACAAAGGCTGTTGTGTGTGTGTGTGTGTGCGCGCGCGCCTGTGTGTGTATTTGAGCTACGCAGAACATCGTCCTAGGACTCCTCATTCTCATTCTTAGTCTAATTTATCAAGTGTTACCCAGCACTTTTTGGAGACGCCTACAGGAGCGCTGTGGGTCTCACTCTAACTGCTCCTCTTTGTACCTCCCCAGTCAGATGGACTCGGCACACTTTGGTTTGAAGCGATCTGAGTGGTCAGCGCAATCAGGTGATCCTTGCATTTATTGCTGCTGTGTTTCTGAATACCCAGAGATCTGTTCCTTTTTCCGCTTCGAATGAAACGGGGATAGATCGTTTCCTTCAGCCGCGAATTCCATTCTGCTAATCATCACTGCAGGTCTCTCGCCGGGAGGCCCTCGGGCCTTGTGATTGGCGGACTACCTTCCCGAAATCAAAAACCATGAATAAGCAGCCACTCAGACTGTCGCTCTGCACCCTGCGGAGACACCTGGCTCTGGTGACCATGCGAGGTGCATGTTTACCGCATGAATAAATCTCCCACTCCAGGGCACCTCTGGGTCATTGTTCAGTGCTGATCTACTTCAAATGTCCATAGTTCTTTTACCAGTCCCTATATCACAACCACAGTTGAGGAGATGGTATGAACTGTGACATACTTTCAGTGACTATTAATGGTGCCGTTACATGCACTGCATAAAGCAGTGAGTTACAGCAGAGCTGCAGTCCACTGTGTGTGTGTGAGAGAGAGAGAGAGAGAGAGAGAGAGAGAGAGAGAGAGAGAGAGAGCGTGAGCTTAAAGGCTGAAAAAAGAACTGGTGTGCCTGTATGTTTATACATACTGCATGGCCACACACACATTGTACGTGGTATACACATACTGTACATACTGTACAGAATGTATGTACTGAAGTTATGAGAGTTCTTAAATGCTGAAAAAAAGAACTGGTGTGCCTATATGTATATGTATGCATACTGCATCCGCATACATACACACACACACTATAGATATACACGTATCTGTCTGTGCATGTCTATGATACATACATACATCTGTGGTGTAGGCATCTGAACATCTGCAGGAGCGTGTGCATGTATGTATTGGTGTGTGTGTGTGCGTATGTGTGCGTGTGTGTGTGTGTGTGTGTGTGTGTGTGTGTGTGTGTGTGTGTGTGTGTGTATGTATGCGTGGCTATGTTCCTCCTCTCCACAGTGCGTTAGATCCTTCACGCTCCACTTCTCTGGTCTGAATTGAAATGGCTGCGTTACAGTGTGATCAATAGGCCTGTAAATACTCCACCCTCACGATGGCTATCGATCCGGCACTCGGGTCCCGCCAATCCGCCGCGGGGGCTGGCCCGGAACCCTGCTCTGTCATCTCTGGCATTTATGTCCATGGAAACGGAGGAAGCTGTGAGATGGATATCCAGCCCCGTACCCCCCCAGCCTCCCCCCAACCCCCCATGTCAATGGCACGCACCTTTTCATTACCATCCTGGAAAAAAAACTCAATAAACCACATTCTTGGACTAATTATTCCAGAAGTCATCTGTTCGTATAGTTTGTGGGGGAACCGGCCAGGGCAGTACACACGTGCCGTTTCTCCCTCCCTGCTGGAGTTTCTCCCAGCAGCACGAGAAAACAACCCACTCCACCCCCCCCCCCCCAAAAAAAAGCAAGGCACAGCACGCACATTGAGAGACCCTGAGAAGTCTCTCAAATTCGCATGTTCACACCCCCACCCCCCCACCCCCACCCGCCCACATGCTCCTTTGGTTTGCTGCACATCAATCACCCCAGCCACAGTCGGCCCGGCCTGCAGCCATTGCAGAGAGAGAGAGAAAAGGGGAGGACTGCGCAGATCACTGCAGGCACGCCGGAGGTACACCTCCCGACATCTCTGTCTGCGTATGCGCGCGCGTTAGTAGTATCCACACTGCACGGGCCTAGAGTGCCTAAATATCCATCTTGATTTTGAAAAAAGAAACATATAGCAGGGTGCTCATTTAGGTTATATCTTCTCGCTTCAGAAAAATAAAAAAAAAACGCTCTTTGAAACAAAGGGTCCTTGACTAAGAAAACAATATGAGGGTGAGCCACAATAAAGGTGTATGTTATACAGGAAAATGGCCTTACTTTGCCCATGGAGAAGTAAGCCCCATTTCCTTTACAGCATATTCTTTTGATTATTTATTATGGCTATCCTTTGCATCATTTTCTCACATTAAATACATCACTGGAGCAGTAAAGGCCAAACCGACTCGGGCGGTCATAGGCTCAAGGTCCTCCGCGTTGGTTCAGTCAAGATGAGCGGTAGAAAATGTGCAGGAGGGAGGCCGCCCAGGAACAGGGTGACGGGACGTGCACACGGGCGTCCTGACTGCATAAGTTATGATGCTGTGTGCAGAAAGCAGCAGCATGCAGTGGCAGCAGTGGGGTACAGTGGTAAGGAGCAGGTCTCGTAACCCGAAGACCGTGGTTCCGTTCCCCAGTGGGGTGCCGCTTTTACGCACATAGGCAAGGCATCTCAACCCAAATTGCCTCAGTAAATGTCTAGCTGTATAAATGGATAATGTGTAAAAACTATTAGTTATTATTAAGTTATTTGAAACACCCTAGGTGTCTTCTACTTCTGCATAACCCCAAAAAAAAAAGATGAACGGAAATACCAGTTTTGTAAAACTTCACAAAATAATTTAGTCATGCTCCCCATCAGAGTAAAGTAGCCTTGAAAATGTAAAAAGCTACAGCTGGCATTAAAGGAGTGTCAAATTCCCTCAGACTCCTATTACTGTTCAGGAACTACAGGGAAAATTGAAGGCCCTTAAAACAGAGCAAAGACTGTGGTCCCGGTGGCATTCTAAATGAGATGCTAAAATATACCACAGCCAAATGTCATGAGGGTATATTAAAATTGTTTAACCTAGCGCTGAGTGTGGGTTACTTCCCTGACATCTGAAATTAATGACTTATAGACTGCATTTTTAAAAGCGGAGATGTACTTGACCCCAACAATTACAGAGGCGTCTTTGAGCAATATTCTGGGGGAGATTCTCTGCAAAGTGATTATCACAGCAATGCTAGATTTCCTTCTTAAACACAGTTTTGAGTAAAAATCTTTCTGTGAAATACTGTTGACCACGTTTACATCCAATAAACAACCAAACCAACGTATCCTAAAAGCTTTTCATTCAATTTGGGATGAATTCAAATGGTTTTTTTTATAAATGTGTAAGTGGTGTAAGGTGCAAATTTTATGACATAATTAAATCAATGCACACAGGTAAGTACAGCATAAAGATAGGCAATAAAATAACAAATATATTTTCAAAAGGGTGTGGACTGAGGCAGGGCTGTAGCCCAAGTCAACACTGTTCAACATCTACAGTACCAGTCAAAAGTCTGGGCACACCTGATTAAGACAATGGGAAACGTGCATTCTGACATTCTGATCTAAAGACTTAAGAAATGGTTGACATTTGTTTCTTAGGCAAATATAAATAGTGAATTTGATGTCTATGTATGAATTTCTTTCCAAGATGTTTTTATTTATTTATTTATTTTTTTTTAATTTTGGCTACTTTGAAGAATCTAAAATGTAGTTAGTTATATTTTAGGTATAGGTAGTTTTTATTTGTTTCACACAGTTTTGGTCACTGCATAATTTAATTTATGTTTTTTATGCCTTTATTATTATTCTAAAATGTGTTGTGTCCAAACGTTTGACTGGTACTGTATATAAATGCAAAAAAAGCCTCCTAAATCTTCTGAATCTCATTACCTTCCCAAAGGATACTTCTTGAAAAATTCCCACACACAAATGTTATGTTTCTCACAATTTCCTCCAAGTCTCACTGTTCCATCAGTAAACGAATTCTGTCCATTCTGTCCACTCACATTTTACAAATATATGAGCGAGTGTTTCTAGTTAACGACAGAATGGTCTCCCGTCCCCCCGGCTGACAGATCCATTCCAATAGTGTCAGATATGTACAGCCCCAGAACCAATCTGA
Organism: Megalops cyprinoides; assembly: GCF_013368585.1. Taxonomy (NCBI): domain Eukaryota; kingdom Metazoa; phylum Chordata; class Actinopteri; order Elopiformes; family Megalopidae; genus Megalops; species Megalops cyprinoides. The sequence goes on along the minus strand of NC_050594.1, from coordinate 7,415,349 downwards.
AGGTCCATTGGAGGTCCCTCTGTCCTTATTTTCCTCAATAGCTCTGTTGTTCAAGAGGAACAAGGTGATCCTCAAAAAAAAATCTGTCCACTTGGAATGTCTTTCTCCCCCCCAGTGTTCAGGAACTCCAAATTTTCACACAGGTGAAGTGGTGACTTTCTCACAGTGTGAAGGTGTCCCATTTCACATGTTCTAACAGACAGAGGGCCTCCCTCTCCCTGATACCACCTTCCCGCTGCTGTGGTAATTACACTTTGGGGGCTGGAAAAAGCTATTCCTGGCCCTACTATGTGTGTCCTTGAGCGGGCTGCCTCTACAGACGCTCCCTGTGGTACACCCTGAGAGGGGTTAGCATCGCAGTCTGTGCATCTTCCATCACCTCCTCTGCGGGCCATGTACCGACTGAACGCTGATTCTCTGTCCAGTTTCTCCTGGTGACCTCCAGACGCACCACCATCTCTCAGCTTTGCACAGCCAGAGCTTCCATCACACAGCCCTGCAGACTCACTAATTCCAGTGTGAGGTGAATTAGCACTTTATCCAGCTTCATTTTGTGGCAATGAGGTTTTTCATATAGGAGCACACATAGTGGTATGGAGAGCCAGCAGCACTGTGCCCAAGCATGCATTCATGTACATTTAGCAGTTGAGGTTCTGTCTCTCCATGTACTGTATTAGACAGGCTGAGCTGTGCGAGAATTCTCATGAGTGTCCCAGCAGATGGGGGTGAGGCTCCTTCCCATTTCGATGTAGGGCAAAACTGAGCATTCGGTTCTAATCAGTCTTGACAACGATTGTGCTCTCTGGTTCGTGCCGCTATTACACCTGCTAAACACAGGTGGACATTCTCATTCTCTCAGGACCATTGTTTGGAAACTAAATGTCAGCAAAGACAAAAAGGGGATCCGTTATGTCAACCGTGCCATTCAGCACAAGCCTCTGTTTTGCTTCTATTCCAAACAAAATTTCAGTGGCAATGCCAGGTGAAAACAAAACTGTAATTCTGGCGCTCACTTTTGACCCATGGCTGAGAACATTCTCTCCCTCCTCCATCACCCAGTCAATTTCATTAGCTGTATCACTGTGAGCTTTTTTTTTTTTTGCAAAAAATAAAACATTAACATTTTTCTCTCTTTAATGGATTCTGATAGCAGAGCCGTTCTAACCTCGTCTCTGGTGCCATTTACATTTAGAAAGCCTACTCGTGAAAACCTCCATTCGAAGGTGTGGACCGGGGAAAATAATCCAAGTAGTTTCATCATGAAACAAAGGCAGCAGAAATCCGCAGGCGGTTTATTTATTTTTCACCCTGCGGTTTCCTCTTTCCAGACATTTTTTCTTTTCTTCAATCACAGGTTAAATCACATCTATAAATAAATAGAAAACTCCACAATGTCACACTGCACACATAAAGTCATAAAGTGTGACATTAATAAAACCATAAGCATTTGTGTAGATGTGCACCAGGCCTTAAGAAATTATTCTCTAAACATCACATAGAGATGTCCCTTTCCATCATGTTCCAGACTCAAATACATTTAAAAACAAGTTTGTGAGAACCTACTGCAGTTTGGATGAACATTGCAGACAAAAAAAATCAGTATACCTGGAAAAAAAATCATAAATTTTCCCTTTCATCTCCTTCACAATACCGTTTATTTGTTCTAGGTAATACTATACTCTGTCTCCTCGGACATTGGATGTCCTTGAGATGTCTGGGAGTGCTTCTTGTTCATCTCTCCACACCTCTTCAGTCACCTCTTCTAAAAAACCAACTCAATTTCTTCTATTATTTCTCCACCCTGTCTGCCCCCCCCCCCCCAAAAAAAAAATGCTCAAAGTGCTAGAAATCTTGCACTTCAGACTTGGCAGGGTGAGACTCTGCAGTGGGTCTGTTTTACTGCTCTGGTTACATAATTTACCTCACCCTCCTCCTGATTATTTTTTCCCCCAACCACAGGTGTCTCTTGTCCCTCCACTGTCTGTTGCAAGAATTATATTTCCCGTTTTATGCAGATCAGCTGGTTCTGCCCTTACCCGCAGAGCAATGGCTGCAACAAAGACAGGCCCTGCTGTAGGAATACTGTCAGACATGGTCCCTGGCACTAAATACGAAAGAAAATAATTGATGATAATTACGCTAAAAAAAAAAACAGATCTCAGGGAACACACTTGGACTGAGAATAAGCTTCACAGGCAACTTCAACTTGCATCACAGTAAAAACAAAATTGCGTTGCCCCTCGGGACAGAAACAAAAGCGCGAAGTGAATTTGAGTGCTACCAGCCCCTAAAAGACACAACATTGTCGCAGGTGACTTGTCAACAATGAGAGCTATTAAGCAAAGACGGGCTTCTGACAAAGCACTGATTCAGTGAGTACAGCCTGACTCTGCGCACATCGCCAGGAGAGCCCAGGCTGTGAGCACATCGCTTCTGAGAGCCACTACACATCACAGTGTGTGAGAAATACAGGGAGCAGACACTTACTTGCCCAAAATAAGCCATATCAATCAAAAGCTCCCCATCATAGAGGACATACGAAAATTCCCCGTTCTCCTTGGAGAGGGTTCTGATTTGTGCGGTCCTGGCTGCTCAGTATGCTGCAGCCTGCAGCTGCATGTGGAACAGCAAGTGCCACCAAAGAGCTTCCGTCTCGTATCCATAACACTTTTTCTTTTTCCGGCAAACTCTTATTTACATTTTACTCTTTTTGTTTATTACTTGTATCTTTATTTTAATGTCATAAAATCATTTTTAATTGAATATTTCTCTCAATTATTGATCGCTCTTGTAAATTATTAGTTACGTTATCCTGTGATATTGTATTAATGTTGTTTTTTCCTATTTGACATGCATATCCTTTGGCAGTACAAATGTGTGTTTGTCACGCCAGCTAAGTAAAGCAGAAAATTGAAAAACTGAGAGACGCTCTGACATCTCATTAGCCGACACAGGCCCTCCGATGATGAGGTCGCCATAACAACAGATTCAAACTAAACTGGATCGCAAATCACTTTTTCTCCTGATGCTGTTCTTAGCTCACGTAATAATCTACTCTCCAGAGCAGCGGTCTAACCAGTCCACTGAGCATCCCTTGTAATGCGACAGGATTCCTTCCAATTTATTCTGCTTCGAACAGCAGCTCATAACTCCATGATTCCAGCTTTATTTCTCTCCTGTCAGAGGGCTCTGTGAAGTTCGCCAGCCTCCTCCTTGTTGTGACAAATTTAGCGCCGGATGAAGGGTAAGGTGTCAGACCCCTGCAACATTACTCTGATTTGTTGAGGCAACTTGTCTGCAATGCCTGCTCTCCCAGAGGGCCAAGCGGCATCCTCCTTGCACTTGTCGTGTGTGTGTGCGCAGTGGGGTTGGGAGGGAAAAAGAAACGCAACACGGTAACCGCCTGTTACCGAAATCCTTCATGACGCCTACTCACTTCCCCGCTGCTTAATTATGCCGTTGCAACTTTCCCCCCCCATCTTCTGTGGAAAAACACGCTCACTATCTCTAGCATCTCCATTCTCTGTCACCTTCAAGAGACAAAGCGAGGTCTCCTGATAATTGAGTGCCTATTCCAGATCAGAAATAAGAGATCCATGCAGAGACGCACTACGGCATCTCTCAGGAGGAAGCTTCCAGCACAGCCCTGATATGTGCCACACAAAAAGGAGTTAAAAACATAAACTGTGCTCCGTGCCCAGAAGGATGAAACTCACACCCCTGCTCTCTGTCTGCTGTGACCGGACGAGCACCCTCGCCGGCGCTGTGACACGGTTTTTTTTTTGACTAACGTGAACCGTGAGGCCCGAGCGATGTTGGTAGAGGTGGAGGGGAAGAAGAGAAGACAAACGTTCTCGCATTAAAGTTGAATGAGGCCAGCTGGCTCCGAGCCACACAAGACACAAGAGAATAGGGGGAGGCAAAAAAAAAAAAAAAGAAACCCTTGGAATAACAAACGGCAAACATGTGGCTGGAGGAAACCCAAAAGCAGACCCCGTGGACCGAAAGGGTAAGTCTGTGCAGCTCTGTATAAGAGAGCTTAGTCAGAAAGTCTCCGGGCTGCCATGTTGAGGCTTGACCGCAGAAAGCAGGGTCATTTGGAGTCAGCTGGGGCCACTCTGTGAAAAGAGCAGGCAGCATCTGTCAAGATTAAGATAATAACAAGACGCCCCATGCAGATGTCACATTGCCTTATTGTAAGCTCTGCATATATATCATTTTAAGATTCCCACCAGGATGATAACCTATTGCTGACATAAGTGTCTGTTGTCTGCAATCGGCTTGTCTCTCATTAGTGTCTCAGTGTCCGACACTGTGCTCACTTGATAGTAAATAGGCCATGCTTCATGGGCCAGAATGTGTTCTTGTTTTTGGATATGCGATGCAACTGGTTGTCAAATTTTCAAAACCTTTACCCAGAAAGTGCTCTAATTGGATCCTTTCAAACCGTATTAATGCATCAACTAACGCAGCATCTAGCCTGTGTACAGGCTGGCAGTCTGTCAAATTCTGTCAATATTTTTTGGGATTTTCTTTTTCACCTTTTGGCTTACCTGATGGTCTGTAACCTGCAGAGCCCTAGGCTCTGTTCAGTAGCCTCTGTTTCTTTCACAAAGATCAACCTGCAGGACCCGGACGAGCGATAGTGGCAACCTAAACCCACCCAGAAGGGACAGTCACACCAAATCCGCACACCATGACCCAGTTACACATCGCCGGTGTAGCACAGTGGTAGGGAGTAGGGCGCATAAACCGAAGGTTGCCAATTTGATTCCCAAATGGCCCAGTGCTATGGTACATCTAGGGCAGAGTATTTAACCCAACTTGGCCCTATCCAGATGTATAAATGGATAACGTGAAAATGGCTAGACATATAAATTGTTGTGGGTAATTGTATCTGCTAAGCAAATGTACTGCAACATAATATAGCCACAATGCAAAGGAGCCTGAACATCCAGGCCACACCCCAGGCTAGCCGTGAGTGGACAAGAACAACCCCCGAAACCCATCCTGAAAGGAGGAATATACTCTTCAGTTCAGACAACATGCTGGTCGTGCACCGGTGCATGAGATCCTGTTATCAGATCTAAGCAGCGCTGTGCACCATCTGCACTACACATGTTCCTCCAGCTCCCCGGCATGAAAAGGGCTGGCGCCGGCTGTAATGAAGACCGAATCTTGTTACGGTTCTTCGTGGCCCTCAAAGCCGGCATATTAACATATCGCTTTAATCCCGTGGAAAATTGCAGAGAAGGCAAACATTCTCAGAAAACTCCTCCCTTTAAGCTGGTAATCCTGCCGTTTCAAAGCCTCCCAAGTCGGTAGTTGCCGGTCGTATTTCGGTCTTCATTATAAATTTTTCAGCATAAATTCAAAAACCTAGACGGGAAAACGCACGGAAAAAACCTGGGCTCCAAAGGCGCAGCATGCACGTATTTCACACAAAACCCGTGACATTATCGCCGCTTCGAGTTTGGCTTAGAAGAGTGATTAAAGTTTGAAAGGATGCGGCCTACTTCTAATAACTTCATAGGAAAACGACCCACTTCAGAAACACGTGCCTGTTTACGCATGCATGAGACTAAAGGCATGAAGGAACGCAAGCAAACGACTTCTTGATGTCCGACTGTGATCAACAACCGCGCTATTCACAACGCCTTCACTGTGCTTGTTTACTTTCTCGTTTGCCACACTTTATTGCCAGTTTGTATTCAACCTTTATTTAACCAGGAAGGTCAAATGAGAGCTTGTTTCTCATTTACATTGACTATTAACAATTAAGGTGGGGAAGTAGGGAATGTAAGGGGCTGCAAAGACAGTCAGTTAGTGGAGGATGATTACCGGATCCAAAGAGCCAGTTTGGGAAATTGGCCAGGACATCAGGGTTAACAACCCCGCACAGTTTCGGTAAGTACCATGAGATCTTTCATGGACTCAGGACCTGTTTTGAGTATCAAAGTTATAAAAAGGATGGCACCCTCTACAGCACAGTGTCCCTATCACTGGAGAGGGACACTGAAGTTAAGTGGACTAAATGGGCAAGTTCCTCCTATTCACACAACACACACACACACACACACACACACACACACACACACACACACACACAGTTATTGACTATAGATACTTTACAGTCTTAAAGTATGTTTATTTTGCAGTTTTGATGGCAAAGCACCATGCCATGTTACAGATGCATTAGGCATGATTAATGTAGGTGATCATTGCATTACATGTTACAGGGCACTGTTCATCTCTTCAGGGGCGGAATGAGAACCACGCCCTCCAGCCCGCTCACTCGCTCCTGCAGCTCCTCCCTGTGGCCCCGCCTCCATCGCTCCAGTTCCCGTAGCAACAGGGCCTCTTTCTCTCTCAGTTCTTGGATGACCGTGGAAGCCTGGGCCTCGCCTTGGTGGTCTGCCTGACAGGAGGTGGGTTTCCGGGGCCTGTGAGGCTGGTGAGCAGGGTGTTCCTGGAGGCGAAGCCTGTAGCCTCCGCTTGCAGGGATGGAGGCGTAGGCCTCAGTTAGGTCGTGCAGTCTGCGTCCCACCCTCTCCTGTATCTCCGCCTTCTCTGAGGTTGTGACCGCGCCCACATCCCGGTGTCTGGCCTATCACAGAAAAGGGAAGCAAAAGGCATGAGACACTGAGGTTCTGTGACACTGGCACTGTGGTGTCGGTCACTACTAAACATGCAACAAGAAAGATGAGGAAAGACCCACACTGAGCGGGCAGAGACTGCCAGGGCATGCGCATGCTCATTTTGAGAAGTCCTGGCAGTGCGTCACCGAAGAGGACCCGAGCACACAACGATCCCCTACTCTAATTTCGCCTGTTAATGCTATTAACTGCAGGGAAGACAAAGCTTTGGAGAGTTCATTACACATGGTTTGTATTCGACGGGCGCGCTGCCGGCTGTGTTCAATAACTAATGACCGGATATTTAGCCTTGGGTGCTAACCAGATCGATTCACTGACCCACAAACCAGCCAAGAGTTAGAGACCACCTCCCCACGGCGTCTGTCTTTTCCTCTTCAATATTTCATGCGGTGGTGTTTGATAGAACCACAGCAGCCATAACTGAGAGAAAGCTGACCAAATTACACCCAAGGCGACCAGCTCTACGCAGACAGAATGGGTCTGCAGTGAGTTCTTTGCTCCGTGTCAAAGGCAAAAATAAGTGTAATTCGTGTTTGGCATGACAGAGCTGGATCTGTGAGCCATCGGAATTGAGAAATAAACCCTGTCTTCTTTTTCCGTGAGTTGAGAAACATGGAAACACGAGGCCCAGCTTAGTGTCAGAGACGGACGGACGCACTCACACGTACGCCCTCGTCATCAGTGCGACTGAGGTAACCCAGCTTTGACTGACAGCGGAGGGGATTCCCCGCTGGCCACTCACCCGTGGAGGGGCGTGGTCTCCCCGCTCCGCCCTCACGGCCCTCAGTCCCACCCGCAGCATCAGCAGCATCTTGGTCAGCCGTTCCAGGCCCCTCCTCTCCGTATCGCCTTGGCAACAGCCCCCCTCGACGCCTGCACTCTTTGGCGCCATAGCAACAGGACCGGTGTGTGAGGGCGGGGAGGGATCGGCGAGCTTGGCATCAATCACGCTCTCCTACAGTACGCAGAGAGAGAACTTAATCACATGGTGCGACACTTCACAGTGAAAGCATGTGTGTTAATGACTAGGTAGCACGCTAAACCAGAAGGCAACATGACATTTGCTATCATTTCCTATATAAGCACATTCTGAGTAAATCTCTAAAAAAAGAGAAGCTCCTCAGAGTTTGTTTTTTTTTTTTTTAGGCAGTTTTTTCTTTATAAATCTGTAACCTCACTAATTTTTCTTCAGGTCAGAATAATCTTTCCTGTCAGACTTAAACAACTTCTGTAATGGTGTTCCTGTGCAGATCAATTCTTGGGTCAAATCACCAGCCCCAGGTAATTTAGAGAGGTGAGAAGACGTTGAAGATGCATTCCGGAGCGCTGGAGGACGCATTCCGGAGCGCTGGAGGATGCATTCCGGAGCGCTGGAGGACGCATTCCGGAGCGCTGGAGGACGCATTCCGGAGCGCTGGAGGACGCATTCCGGAGCGCTGGAGGACGCATTCCGGAGCGCTGGAGGACGCATTCCGGAGCGCTGGAGGATGCATTCCGGAGCTAATGGCAGTGACTCTGAGCTTGAGCTGCCTTGTAAAAATTACAGCAGCACTGTAATCTTTTAAATAGATCGCTCTTTGCTGGCACTGTTAGCCATGTTAAGATAGGTTTATTTGTTCAGTTTGAATTCAAAGTTAACTGTCTAAAGCTAAAGAGACATAAATGTAGAGCAAAATGTAAAAAGGCTGCTCTTAATCTTCTGAAATGTTTTCTTTTGTTTCTCTTAAAAACGCTTCAGTTGACAGTTATTGTCATATTGTTAGTCATTTAAATGTAGCTTGTCAATTTTCCATTAATTCTTAAGAGCATTCAGTTTACAGACTTTACAGACAGAAATTACATCACTGATTCATGTAGGTCCACCCTCCCAAAGGACACTCTTTTTTTTTTTTTGGGGGGGGGGGGGGGGGGGGGGGTGCTGGAAATCTCTCAATCTCTTTCCTGTCTTCACAGACCAACTATTGGCCAATCTGGTTTCATTTCCTTTTTTAGAAAACCGTAGGAAACACTCGTAAATCTAGGTCTGTGAGAGCAGTACTTCAGACGTGAATACTGGCATCGTTCCTGATTGATCTTAATGAGAGATGGAGTGTCACTCATTGAAACTGGGGTTCTTCTGCCATTAAATAAATTCTTTATAACTTCACTTAACTCTGGTCCATTCCACAGAGGCGGAGGAAATTAAAACTCTGATGGGGCTTGTTGCTGAATCACTCAGTGTCATGGGGTTTCTTACATGCACAGTACAGGCCTGGTGGTTAAAGATAAAAACAGCAAATTTAAAGATCTTTTCTGTATCAAAGGGTTGACAAAAATCCTATGTTGTGCACTCATTCTGTTGCACTAAATCTCTCTCCCAACCTGTTGAAAAAAGCCTTTTGAAAGGGACCAGGTGAGAGCCTCTTGTGTCTTTATGAGCAAGTGAGGTACACAAGCTGGGGATAGAACTGATGCCAGAGGTAAACTGAGGTACTTCAGATGAAGAGAGGAACACACCATTCAGCACCAGTTTCAGGGGTCAGAATGAACAGAAGTAGTTCAGATGAAGAGAGGAACACACCATTCAGCACCAGTTTCAGGGGTCAGAATGAACAGAAGTAGTTCAGATGAAGGGAGGAACACACCATTCAGCACCAGTTTTAGGGGTCAGATTAAACAGAGGTACTTCAAATCAAGCTAGGAATGTACCGTCTAACATTACTTTTAGGGGTGCAAAAGAGGAACATTCCATTCAGAAACAGTTTTAGGGGTCAGACTGTACAGAAGCTGTTGAGATGAAAAGAGGAACATACCATCCAGCTCCAGAAGAGGGGCTCTAGGTGCTTCCAGTCCAGGTAAATCTCCAGCAGCCGAATCTCTGTCCGTAACCGCTCCAATTCCTGTAAAACGGGACATTTTAGTTCCAGATATGTCCACTCTCACTGTCTTACTCCTTCTGTCTTAATTTCTCCATCTCACTCTTTCTTGGCTCCTCTCACTCTTTCCCTTTCTCCAAATCTCTCACTCTCTCTCTCTATCTTAGTCTACTCTCCATCTCCCAGTTTCTTTCTCTTCTCTCAATCTCTCTCTCTTACTCCTCTCTCCATCTCAAGTCTCTCATTCTCTTAATCTCCTTTTTTTTCCTCCTTCTCTCTCTCAATCTCAAAGCGTCTTGCCGATTTCACTCACCATAGCACCTGTGCTCCCAGATCTCTGTGTCACGGCTGAGCAGTTTTTTTTTTCTGTTTGTTTGTTTACCAGTACCTGGTTTTCACTTGGAGATCTGTCACCATACATCAAAGATCTTACCTTCCTGCCTGTCAACCTGCCCCTCGAAGTTCAGAGGGAAGGAGCGAAGGGGAGAAAGAGAGATGGAGAGAGGACTGGAAACCTTTGAATCTCTTTCCTGTCTTTACAGAAGCTGCCAGGAACCGTTATGCACACTGGTAACTCCTGAGAAACACATGGGCACCAACAGACCCGTCTTCAGAGTGAAACGGTCTCTCTACCCAAGAGCTTCAACTCTGCTTCTCTGAGTGTGGAAGCGGCCCGTCCCTTTTCTGGACCCAGTGAAGGCCAGATACAGGACATTCGCCGGAGGGGGTGGTACGCTCTTGAGATCCCCTTGAATGGGGAAATCTGCCAGTACTCTACTGATAACAGACTTATGTGCAACGAAGGATTTGTTCCTGGCACAAACATTAGTAATGTAGTGTAATAATGTAATAAACAAGTGATTTATATGTGTTTTTTGCATAATAATCTAATACACACCTGTATTATGTCAAACATATACAGGGACACAGGTAGTGGCGTGGAGCTCTGCAGCATGGGAGGAGAGAGCTGGAAACAGGGAGTGCAGCCCGGTGCGAATATTCAAAACCGAGAGCCGTACACTGATGAATGGCAAGGGTCTCCTGCACACACAGTGCGGCTTACAGATAACCACAGGTAGGATGTAGAAGAGTGGGGGCTCTGTGGTGAGGGCTGTGGGGAGGGGCGGGCTCAAGTCGGTCACCTTGCTCTGGCCAGCGCTGCCTGTGGGGGGGTCTGGGTCTGGGGCAGAGGGGCCGCTGCTGGAGGACAGGACCTGGAGGAAGGGGAAAATGTGGCTCTCACTCTCTGTGGGACTATAACATGGGAGCAAACAACGGATAACAGAGATTAACACTAACAGCAATAATATTTTAAAATAACTGCTTCTGTATAGTGCCTTGCAGGTAGTTAACAATGACGAGGTTGATGAGAATGATACTATTGATGATCAGGATGATGAAGAGGATGGTAATGGTCATGATGAAGATGACACCACTGATGACGATTGTGATAATAATGACAGTGGTAATGGTCATGATGAGGACAACACTGATGATGCTGAGGTTGATGATGAATATGGTTGTGGTATTAGTGGTGATCAGGATAATACTGGTGATAATGATTAAGAAGATGATGAAGACGGGTACGGTCATGAAGATGATATTGGTGATGCTGATTAGGATGATGGTGGTGGTGGTAATAGTGATGATGAGGATGACCCTGATGATGAAGAGGGTGGTGATGACGCAGACACCGTGCACTTGCCTGGTGCAGCAGCGCTGCTCTCTCCCGCTGTGCCGCTTGCAGGCTCCTCCACAGGATCCTGAGTTTCCCCTGCTCCCACTGCAGTCTCCTCAGAGCCCCCTCCCACTGCTCCGCCTGCCGCGGCCGCTCCACTGACCCTCCACCCGCCGCGCTCAGAGAGACCTGAAAGGCGCAGGGCAGAGCCGTTCCTCCATCGGCCCACCTGCCCTCGACTCCACCCGTTCCCTCTCATACTCTCACATCCACCCATCCTGAAATCCACCCAGCCCCCTCATATCCACCCAGCTACCCTTATACCCCCCCAGCCCCCCCCCAAATATCCTCCCAACCACCCATCCTCTCATATTCACCCAACCTTCCCTTACATCCACCTACTCCTGTATCTACCCACCCATCCATATATCCATCCCCTCTCATATTCACCCACCTACCCATACATTTTCCCGCTCATTTGCCCTCATACCCCCTCAGCCCCCCCCCCCCCCCCCATAATCCTCCCACCCACCCACTCACCCTCATACTCACCTACTGTCATATCCATCCATCCGCCCACCCTCACCTCCCTTCATCCCTCCATCCCCTCTGCCCTCCTAATTGCCCTCTCCTCCCACAAAGACCGCCGCGCTGAATAAGGGCTGTGACATTTCAAACAGCCCGGATTTTTCACAGAGAAAAGTCACCGCTTGGCTTGCATTAATCAGGGTGATACAGACGGCGCGGCTCAGTCCTTGAATAATGTACCAGGCTGGTTCTAATTCAGTCGGCACTTTGGGGAGCAAAAGGAGCTAAATGTGTGCGAAGGTTTTCGGCAATACCTTTGCTGCTGGAATCAGGACGGTCACAAATGACCCACTCGCCCCCTGCCCTGTCCTCACGCCCCCCCTCATACGCCCCGCTCCACACCCTCCCCCGCCCCGTCCCCACCCTCTGACCTGCCCTTTCCCCACACCCTGCCCCACTCAGTGCAGTGCAGCAAGGCAGAGTTGTTGTTTTTGCCAGCACCTGGTTTTCACTTTGACATCTGTCACGCTGTTCACTTCAGAAGATCTGAATTCCCTGCCTGTCAACCTATCCCTCAAAGTTCAGGGGGGATAGGAAGTGAGGGAGGGAAAAAAAGGAGGATGGGAGTGGGAGGGAATGGTGAAAAAGAGAGAGAGAGAGAGGAAAGGAGAGAGGGGAAAGAAGATTGAAAGAGGGAGAGCGAGGAGGAGATGGAGAGAGGGAATGGGAGGGAGAGAAGGAGAGGAAGACAGGCAAGGGGTAAAGAGAGAGAAAGAGAAGGAAGAAGAGAGGGCAAGGGAGACATGAAGCGGGAGAGAGGGAAGGAGATTGGGGAGAGGGATAGAGGGAAGAGTGCTGGAACTCGTGACTTTCTTCACAGGGCAGCCAGGGATCGTAAGGAACACAGTTACTAATTTTGGTGGTGTTCTGTGAAGGCGTTGAGCACATGCATGGAGTGCATTCCCTCTCTGAGTCAGCTTTATGTCTGTGGGCTGCAGAGGAGCACTGCCTCGCCATCACCAGCACCAGCACAGCTGCACTGCCCCCTGCTGGAGTCACGGCGTAATGCAAATTCACCAACAGCACAGCTTCTTAACACTTACTCTCTCGGAGACGGTGATTTGTCTCTGTGTAACTGGCACAGTTCCTCTGCTCTGGGGACTGAGGCAGTGACGAGAAAGTCTTTACCAAAAAACACAGCAATCAAACATACCTCTAATGAGGAAGAGAGCAATTTGTGGACCGTGGCAGCAGTAATATCAGTCAATATTCACTTACAGGTAGTTATCCCCAAATGGTAAATTCAGTTTTCATTACAGGAGATATTAATCTTGTTAAGTGTTGCTGAATATGGAGCTCATAAAGCATGCATTTCGGCTTCACACACATGGCATTGCTAAATTGCAAAAGCATTCTTTAAAAACTGCAGTGCTTTATCAACTTCTGTAGTGTGGCAGCACACAGCATGCTAAAAATGAAACCATGCAGGTGAATGCCTGGTATATTACTCCATACCAGCTGCCATAAAACATATCTGCTTACATCTGCTAAGGTATTAAGGTATTATGCATTCTTTATTTAGGCTTTATGAACTATTTGTTATGAAGGCCACTGCTAAAAAAGCAATGATGATCTCATTATTCCAGTTGCTTTGCCAATGAATCTCCAGTAGGGTCATTCGTAGCTGTGAAAACACCCGACCTTTCGGATAAGATGTTGGACAGGTTCTGCCTGACTCTGGTCATTATAGATCCCAAGGCAATTTTCAGAAAATAGCAGGGGTTTCCCCACCGTGCTGGCCAAATCCCCAATATGGTTTCCTCAATCTGACCATCTAATTATGTAGTTTAACTGGCTAAAATAAACCCCTCATTCTCTACATCGGCTGACACGTTGTGAGCACTGATTATAATAATACTAATTATAATAATATCTCACCCCTGGCAGTGCTGCCAGTGTCTCCAGTCCAGAGGCCATCTCTGCCAGCAGGCTTTCCAGCAGGCCTCCTGATGACATCACCCAGCCTAAGGCCAATAAGAGCTCTCGGCTCCCCACCTCTTCCATCAGGCTCCACCCACCCTGTAACCACTGGGCGCGGTAGCCACACTGCCACAGTGCACTGCTGACCAGCCTGGCCCGGGCACCTGCACCGTAACAAGGACAGGTAAGCACAGGAACAACCAGGTGTGATGCCGTGGTTAATCAGCAGGGCTTAAAACCCCCCGGGTTGCCAGTTCGATTCCTGCTGCTCTTGCACCCTCAAGTATGGTAGTTAACCCAGACTGCTTCAGTAAATATCCAGCTGCATAAATGGATAACATGTAGGAAATTGTAAGCTGTGTATGCGGTGCTCGTGAGTCACTGTTTGGCACCATGTAACAAAAGCACGATTCCGTCGAAGGGTCAAAGTAACACTCCCAACGAATATCGGTTTGAGTCATTCCACATTCTTGCTGGAGGGTTAGCGTACAAAGTGGAAAGTACCAAGAGACCTCTTCCACTCAGCGCATTAATCTGCTTCTAATAATACTTGCTGCTGCTCAAATTGTGATGCAGTGAGAGTGTTATTTTGACCGCTGCTTAAGGTCAGGTAGCTTTACAGATCATTGTACAGCTTCACATCCACCGCGACCTGGGCAGGTCTGCCAAAGGAGTAACAGAAGCAGCAAAATATGTATCATTGTAGGTCTCCATTGAGACAATATGACTTAAGTTCATGTTGACACAAAGGTGAGACAGGAGAACTTCATGACAGACAGGTTCTAGAGGTTAAAAAATATTAAACCACAAAAATCGTGGCTAAAGTGCTGATGCTTTTCAGAACACTTTCCTTTGACAGAGGACCCTGTGCTCCAAAACAAGTCAGCACTTTAGTTGTTTTTCCTCATGATTTAATAAACTGTAATATTTTGAACTTCTGGGAGTTGCGGCGCAAGTAAGTGCACCCTTGACCTTTAGTTTAATTGAGTTCGCAGATCAAAGACACTTTTTTTTTTGTAACCATTGACATTCTGTTGATTCGCTGACACTGGTACTGTTATTTCCAAAGTCCTGCTGCTTCTACAGATCACTATTAGACCCTACATTCAGTTACATTATGATGGGCGAAAGGATAATTATGGGTACTTGTTTATGTTTTTTTAATAATATTTGCTATTTTGAGAGTGTTCTCACCTTGCTTTTACATTACATTATCCAAAGCAACCTACATAGGCTACAATGTTTTACATGTTACCCATTTTTACAGTTGGATATTTAGTGAGGCAGTTCTGGGTTAAGTACCTTGCCTAAGGCTATAAAAGCAGTGCCCCAGCAGAGAATCGAACTGGCAACCTTTTGGTTACAAGTCCTGCTCCTTGTCCGCAAAGCTACACCGCTGCCCGAATAATGCTTATTCACTGTAATTCAGACTGTTCTTGCAGCCTATATTATTGATGTCTCTGTGTCTTGTTACTAGTAGTGACGTATGTATCAAACATTCATATCAGTCTTATAAGAGTGTCTGCCAAATAGCTAAACTACAACTATTACTATTCATACTGCTGCTACTACTACTACAACTACTCATAATAATAATAATAATAATAATAATGTGCTCAAATACAATATTAGAGTGTATTCTTACTTTTATCATGCGAATATGTAACTGAACATGAACACTCCCACCGCACGGCTTTCGAGAGGATGTTGTACAGCAGCGTCCACAGGTCATCCACCTGCAACAGACAGCCAAAACGCCTCATGCCTTCACTGCATTTGCTACTCAGGATACAAGTTCAAACCATTCAAATCTATATATCCCAAAAACATAGAGTTATTTATCTTATATTTATCTCTGAATCCAAAGACTAATAGATATGCACTCACAAGAGTAGTCAGAACAACATGGAGCAATGAAAACGGATCGTTCATTCAGATAAGTGAGGTGCTGCGATCCATTTCACAGGTACAGCAGCGAGCTACAGGTAGACCACCTCGCAGCCTATAATGGTTCTCACGACCGGCCCAATGAAGTGATCACCACATCCAAGACGACTTATTTTAAATGGATCGAGTCCATCTTAAGTGTACTGAATCGCATTAATGTAAGGCGTTACAGTCGCAACGTCTTACAGGTACAGCTGAAGGTGCAGCTAGCTATAGGATTGTGCCAATGGTACATTCACAAGATCCAGTGAATATTTAGCCAGCCAGCTGTTTAGCGGGCTGCTACAAGGGTCAACGTCATCTGATCTACCCGGGAATGAATTTTGTCTGTCTTTGCAGCCCAGTATTGCAGTATGTTGGTCTAACAAGTTAGCTAGCTAACCTGTAGTCTAAACGTGATGACTAGATCGTCATCTAAACGTTAACTAGCTATCACTAAACAACTGGACATAGTTAGCTACCCAGCAAGACTTTTGAAACTTACCGCATCTTCTTTGTTAAATTTGGCTCGTCTGAAGGTGTCTGCACCAGGGACGGAGTCTATCTCCAGCGCAGAGAGAAGTTTGCAAAGCGATTCAATTACTTCTTTTACTTTCACACTCTTTCCACGCTGCATTATTATAGTGAATATTACGTAGAGACTCTTCAGCGACAGCCAGCGTCTTAGCTGCGTTCACAATTATTCATTTTCCCCGGTGGACACTGAAACAAGAGATATTAAATTGGGATATTCACTGTACCGCTAGCAACCTTTCACTGGGTAGACCTCGAGTTTGTTTACATTAACAAGCGTGTAAAATCTACCACATCGAAACGTACTAGCCCACTCTAACGGTTGTGTTTCTCAAGGAAAGACTAACAAATGCTAATAGCTAAAATATAAATTATCAGTGGTGAAATATCTGGCTCTTTGACAATTTGTGTCTAGACGTGGTCGTCATGGCAATGCGGTGATACTTCCGCAGTAACGACCCAAATTTCCCGGGCTACTGAGCTTATCCGGTTTCTTGCACTGCTCAGTGGGTAAACCTTCTTCTTCGTCATTTTGCGTTCATCTGGCACTTATTAAACAATGTTTAGGTGCATTACCGCCACCTCCTGTGCTGGAATGTGAATCGCAGCTGGCTAGATGCCCCTGTTCTTGCCTCGAGTAATGTGGATTTTCTGAAACGCAATTAATTGATTCCTCTCCAGTAATTCGAAATTCTTGGAAGTTCCATTACTAGTAGGTGAATAGTGCCCAACATCCTTAAAATATGCATGTTGTCTTTCATTTAATATGCAGACATGGTTCACACATGGTTCATTCCTTCCGTTCGGTGTTGGCATGAACCTTTATCATATTTACTGATTTTATGTATGCATTTTTTCAGTCCTGTAGACCTGATCTTTTTTCACATCACCATCACTTCCTCCTGTCTGCTGTACAACATCAATCCCCGTGATGTCACACCTGTCTAGATACCATATCGGTGTCGGCACTCTCTAACCAAAGAGTCCTGCCAAATTTTCAGCATATCATTTTTAATGAGGAATTGAGCCTCTGTCAAGCTCAGAGGAACACCAGTACCTACAAATTACTCAGCTCATTTTGCCAGCACATTTACCCTTTAATTGTACTGAACCCCCACACGAGAACCATATCCATCTATTCTGATGTATAAAAAAGGAAAATATTAAAATACCAAGAAAGGACAGTTATTTATTAGTTTCATTACTTCATTAGGCAGACGCTCTTACCCACAGCAACTTCCAAATACTGTAAGTGCATCACTATGCAAAGAGAAGTTATCGTGAAGTATTACAGAGGTCAGTAAGATACTAAGTTAAGTGCTAAGGACAGTTCATTTGAATGTTTTTTTATCCCCCCAGCTGAGTCTTTGCTGCATGGAGGCTAACTTCAAGCTTAAAGAAACAGTAAATCAGCTATACTATCTTGGTCTTTAGTGTTCCAATTATATGATGCATCAAGTTGGTATATTGCATTATTTCCAGACAGGTAAGCATTCTATTGTCTATACCTGTGCAAATGTTGTTTCATAAAAGAATGTATATGTAAAGGGGTGAAAACATATTACAAAGTGTAGACAATATGGCTGTGAATGCTTTGTGTGTAGTAAACATTTTTTGTCGACTGAATTGCACAGAAAAAAATGACGGAAAAACTGAATAACACGCCAAAACATGATTTCATCATTCTTTAATGCAAACATACAGTAATATCTACATTGTAAATGTAATATTAAAAAAATTAATTCAAAGTAATTGTATATTAATTTATACAAATGTACCTAACAATTTAAAACCCAGACAAGTAAAAATCACTTTATAAATATATTCATACATCATACTCAAACCTAAAAGGCATACAATAATTTTCCATTTAATTCAATCCATTTTCATTTCATAAGCAATTAAGTACACACTAAAAATGTTCAGATGACCACTGACCCCAATGTTATGTTACTGCAGGAGACTTGCTTCCTAGGAGGTGGCTGGACTTGGCCGTGTTCTCGTCACTGATGTGTCAAATGACAAGACTGTGCGCATTTCCTGTTCAAATGGGCCAAACCGTTTGACTTCAACTGCAACGAATGACAGAGGTCACATATCCTCTGGCTTCAAAGTCTGCACATACAACGCAGACTTTCTAAGGGTTTTAATAGCAGACATTATTTCCAAGGCATGAGAGCAGATCTGTCTTTGGTGTAGGCACGTTCTGTCCTGAGCAACTGATCCAGGATCAGAATAAAAATGTTTGGATGAATGATTAAGGTTATAACTGGGAGAGAAGTATCTGACCTTAGATCTATTTTCAAGGGCAGCGAGTAACCTGAGGATTGCAGGGGAGTGTGAATACATAGAAAAAGAGCCTGTATGAAAAACATCTACTCTATTCTGAATGCTAAACATCACAATACGTATTATGCTCTTGCATTGTCAGTAAAACCGATTAATATAACATCAGATGCTTTACGCCACAACAAAAGTCTGAAATTAGCCTTTGCATATTTCATTTATTGTTCTTGCGGTGATGTGATGATTTTTGGCAAATGTTTTCCTTAATTGCTACAGTTGCGGAAGATCACAGAGCATGAATGGAACTTCGCATGCCTGCAGCTCTTCAGCTATCAAAATCTGTGCCAGGTCTGTCGCAGTATTTGCTCAGACTGGCCATCTGAGAAGCCTCCCAAAGCTGTCCAAAACCCACTGTGTGCAGACGCTGAGATCAGACAAAGATGCTTTCGAGAGTGACGAGAACGCGGCCAACAGGGCAATCCCTGCGTGGGAGGGTACGTGTGAGATTCTGGTACCTTGGGGTATCAGCACGCAATTTGTCAGTTGCAATGAACAGAGAGCTGCGATTTGCACAAGTGACAGTAATTACAGTAGTAGGAAGAGGTCATCCACAGCTACCTGCCGAATTAATCCCCACTTCACCACAAACAGCTGCCAATCAAATTTGGGAGATCAGCTGATGCATAGCTATTCTCATCCTGGCACACCACTCCAAATCTTATCCTCGGGGCAGGACTTTGCACTCTCTCTGGCACTTAAAACAGACAGGTCAATTCCTCACACTGAAAAATCGAAACACATCCGTCATCTTAAATAACTTTTGCAAGAAACCACACTAATGACAGAAGCATCACCACACAACCCTACAACGGCATCCCCCCCCCCCCCCCCCCCAAATCTGTTTCCAATCCTATGACCACACCTGCCGGTTCTCATTTAAGATAAGTTCTCATTTAATTAAGTTTGATTGAGTTTTCACTTAAATCCTAATCTGGATTACGACACTTCCATGCATGGTGTGGCCTTCGATCGGGCTTGAGAAACACTGCTGTTGAGAGAGCTGGCAGGGGAGAGGATGTTAGTTACACAGGACAAAGACAACGGCCAGACTCAGCTACTTTGATCCCAGCAAAAGAACTCTGAATGGCAGCCCAATATGAGGGGTACACATGCTCTAAACAGGGGGTGATCTCGTTCTAATGTGCTTCAGTGTTATCACTGCAATCAGTCAAGCCAGTGCGTTGCCACTAGCTACTGCTACCCATGGAATCCCTGCCTTTTAGGGGCAAAGGCCAGCCAGTGGCAGATGCTACATGAACGCTACGTGTGCGTGTTCGCTTTGATCCCTTGACAGTCAGCACCACAGCAAAATGGAAAGAGAGGTGCAAATTGGTGCCGAAACCATTTCAATCCTCTGAGTCTGTCAAACATCTGCAATATGAAGCTTTCTCAGTAGGAAGAATGTTAATAGTAATGATAACAGTAATAACAGTACCTTGATTAAACTAGCAGATATTTGACTGTCTGCACAATGTGTGAGATTTGCTATTTGTATTCGTAGGTACCAACAATGTGCTTTCTGAGGTATCCTTTTAACAGCAGAATCACGGAGGGGTTCATTTTTTGAATTTGATTTTTTTTTTATGTCTCTCTGATTGATATGAGTATTCATGTTCTGACGTGCGCTAACTGTATATACTACAAAGTTTGAAACAGAAATCGGAAATATACAAAAAAAGGCATTCTACCAATATAAACACAGGGGGGTTCAAACAACCCCATACATGCCTAAATTCCTCCTGCTGTCTTATTTCACAATTACCTTTTCAAGGAAGACTATTCAAATGAGAACATTTTTCAACACATCAGAATGCCCTCAATATACCAATTATTTGGATGTAGTGTGCACTGTTCATATTGAGCACAACAGTGTTCATATTAAAAGGTACATAGACGTGACCATAGAGATATAGGTCTTCCTCAAGACATGCATGTGATTAAAGGAGTCATAGAACAATCAAAAATTGTTCATATTATAAATACATAACCTATAGGTGCTTCGGGAGCAGTTAACATTTTGAAAAGCTGTCAAACACAGCTGTGCACTAAGAATGCACCCTCTAGTAAAGTACCAGTATGTAAAGGCACATTTCATTTTTGTTATTCAATAAAAACATATATTTCTTATTTTTGTTAACTATATTGGGATATGGCTGAATTGAAAAAAATGTGTACAGACTAGGACATTTTGTTTTCTGGTTTTAACTATTGGAAAAGGAAGCTCTGATCCCATGACATCACTCCAAACAGTCACAAGAAATGTACCCAGGCTTTCAAAATAGAACTAAAATTACACTGTACAGTATATGAGTACATGCTGATTGTACAGTGATGACATTTTAAACATGTTTAGGGGTCAAAGTGCATTTTGATTAATTTTGCATGCTCCTATTAATACTTCACAAACATTCTGAAAATTAGATTTACCACAATATTACACAGAAACACATTTTTTAACATGCCTTATACATTAATATGCTTGTGTGAATTGGATGTAACACATCTTCATATCTTCACTGATTTCTGACTCTGGCCTTCAAATATACAAACTTCATCATGACCCGCTCCGTGATTCTCAGTTGAAGGAAGACCTCCACGTTTTGAGTGTTAAATTACTTCAGGCCTCTGGGCCAGACAGTTGAGCTTATACGGTTGCCATCTAAAAAACTACACTAGTGTTATCAGAATCTGCTGGTGCTAGACCCACTTCAATATATACATAAAAAGGTATTTTTGTAAACATTGATCAAAGGTAAGACGTGATGTGCTAACTTTCTCCTTCTCCTTCCTCCTCGTCGTGTTTGATCACCGGGTTTCCTGGAAGGAATCAGATGGAATAAGTTACGTGAACCGTGATTTATGCAGCTACCGCAATGACGATGTCATCTCACGTGACCACACATCCCCTAGCAACCCCTGACCCCTAAACACCCAGAGCTGACACAAGGCTTAACATCACTGGATCATAAGCAACAGGCCTGGTTTCATTTACTGCGATTTCATCTGCTCTTGCAACTATGGCGATGAAAGTGAGGGTGACCTGTTATGCTATCGTGCATGACTAGAAGAGATATCTGAATGGAAGGTCAGCTGAACTTCCCGTGAGCCATACCACTCTTGACAGTGATGTGAATGCTTAGCTACAGAATGCCACTAAAAATTTCTTGTTTCACTTTGACTGTGTCACACAAGAGATTGCAATTTACCCAATACAGCTGTCAGAAAGGCAAAAACAAATCACGACAAATCACCCAAGTGAGCTTTCCTGATGATGTTCTCCTTCGCCTAACTGTGTAGATGTAATTTTGCGTTCTTTGTTCCTGTCATATCTACCTGTTCCTACCTTCCTTCCTGTCAATGTGAGCTTATATCCACCTTTCAATTGGTCAGCACAATCTGGAATGTGCAATACTAATAAAAAGATCTAATCCGTAAAGACAGCCAAGCACCGCAAAGCAGTGGCAGGTCTTATAAAGAGCGGTCAGAAATGATTGCATCCTTGACATAACAAGGACAGTGAATTCACTGACAAATGCAGCGTCCTTGCTAAGGAAACCACAGAGCCCGGACTGAGCGGTAAACAGATCGATGGAACAGTAAATATAAAGCTCGCTTCACTCACCCTGTCTATTGTTTTACAGGGTAGGAGTTCATTTTTGCAGAAAAACACACAAATATCTGACAATTCTGCGGCTGAATATATGCACCATGTCATTTAAATGACTTGAAGAATGTCAGTTTTTTAGAATGGTTACTAACGTAACTGTGAGGTGAGGTGAGGTGACTGAAATTTGTAATTAAGCGATTATTGGCAATGTGTAGCCAGCAAGTACACTCCATTGGCACATTGAGGACAGGGAACTGAACTCAGTTTGATACAAACAAGTTGTCCATTTTGTTTAGCCTTAACTGTAAGGAAAGCACTCTAAAGCATACATGCTATGTGAGAGGATATGGGCCGGTGCATCTCACCATCTAACTTCTTCAGCTTGGGAAGTCTCTTGGTTGCCTCCTCGATCCAGTTCCCCTCAGCCGAGTACTTCTCTTCCAACGGGTTTCCCACAAACACCAGGTCCACCAGCGCAGGGAGGTCTGCCAGCTTCTGGAACTCAACTGCAACAACGCACATCACAGAATCAAGGTCCCGCACAAAGGTACGACACCACGATAGGACTAATCTACTATGACACGCACCACAGTCAGTCTCCCCCACAATGGAACACACCACAGCCCAAACCCTCCAAAATAGAGTACACCATGGTCTAAGCCTTCCAGAAAAGCACACACCACAGTCAAACCCTTCCACATTTGGTCACATCAGTCAAACCTCTTCACAATGGAACAAATCACAGTAAAACTCCCCCACAGAGGTACACATCACTGTCAAGTTCATCCACAACGGAATACACCGTGACCAAACTCTCTGAAAATGGTTATACACCACAGTAACACTCCCCCAGCACAGTTCACACCAGAGCCAAACTAATCCAAGTTAACACTGTACTAGACCACCACACAAGCAGTGTGCTTACCCCACTCCTTGACGAGGTTGTTGGACATGTAGAGGACTTTGAGCTTCTTCATGACGTGAATGCCCTTCAGCTTCTCAATCAGATTATATGAGATCCACAATTCCTCCAGTGTATCACCTACTGCTTCCTACAGAGGGCGCCACAAACCATTGTTACCACAGAGTTCTAATATTCAATGTCCAAGACAAAGAAATAAGGCAATTACAACTCACCAGTCCATTGAGATTCTTAATGTTATTACGTCCCAATGACAGTATCCTCAGATTTTCTAAAAGAGAGAAGGAAATCCTTTTTAATCCTTGTAAATGGGCAAAATGCCCATTTCTCATGCTGATTTCACCACCCACTGAAGCAATTATGGCAAATGGTGAACTAACAGACAGTGGGTATATGCTTACTCATACTTACTTAGACCGTTGAGGTTGGCAATTTTCTCAATGCAGTTTGTGGACAGTGACAACCTCCTGGGCAGGAGCACAAGAACAGTAAATGAGGTGTACTGGTACAGCACAGTTATAAGAGTGATAATACTTCAAAGCAATGCTGCTTCCACCTCTCTCTGGGAACTTCTATCCATACCAGCAGTGCAAAAGGTTGCTGGTTCAATTCCCCGCTGGGCCACTACTGTTGTACATGGAAAAGGTACTTCACCCACAGTTGCACCAGTAAATATACGGCTTTACAAATGAATTAAAATTGTATGTAAGTCACTAAACGTCTGCTAAATGATAATAGTGTAATCTGTATCAGAGTCTGTGTCTGTATACAGTATGTATACGAGTAGTAAGGAGAACAGTATACATGTAATATGTGGCAATGAAAGAAGCAATGTGTACAAATGTAAAAAAAAAAACTGTTTTTCGAAAGAAACTGATAAATAAATGAATACACAGACTGAGTGCATACATGCCACATGCACGCATACATGCCACACACACACACATTCATAATGCAGTAGTCAGTAGTATCTTCTAGTGAGTACTGTGATGGCCGACTCTTCAGAGACACAGTTGCTAATGGGTAACGGCCCAGTTCCAGTGCACTCACTCGCAGTTGATGAGGGTGGAGAGAGAGGCGTCCATCTTCTCGATGGGAGGGATCTGAGCATACAGCTTCACCGCTTTTGCTTCCCCCGCTTTCTCTCCGGCCTTCTCCTCCTGTCCAACCACAATCAGCACTATCAGAGACTCTTCCTGATCTTCCAGAAGAACTGGGGCAATCAACAACCCTTCAGTTGTAGTGGCATGCTATGAACACCTCTGCTGGTAGAGCCCAGAGATGCTAGTGACTCGAGTAAAGGCCTCAGCGTTAGTCGATTCTATTCACAAGACAGATGGATAATGACACCTCTGCTGTTTCAGTGGCATACCGATCCACTGAGTGAAGGATGGAGTTTGTCAGATAAAAAACATAGACGTAGGTCAGACAACCTATGAATGGGAAGTCTTACAATGTCTCTCATGAGGCATGGCCAAACAAGACATTTTTAAAATGGTCATACAGACAAACAGGATGTCGTCTTTGACTGAAAAATAAGTGGTCTGGAAATACGAATTGTATACGCAGGCTAGCTTTTTTTAACCATGTCTAAAACAATGAACCTATTGAAATCAGTCATGCCTGCCTTATCTACTGAATCTTCAACCTGGCTGATCTCTAAGCCTGTCCCTCCACAAGTCTGAAAACTGACTAGACTTCTGTCCCTCGACCTGACTCTGCCCTTCTTCCCCTTTGGTTAGCTCCTTTCATTTGTTGTACTCACTCTGCACCATCTCAAAAGCCCTGGTCCTGGAATATACATCATTCCATTGCACAAGACACCAGACACTTACTCCACCACTGGTTGTCTGTCTGTCCTTCCATTCTCCTCCTTTGCCACTGTCTGTCTGTCCATCCCCTCTACTGCCTCATTCTCATCTGTCTGCCCATAGGTGGAATGAGCTTGCAACCAACTTCAACCCATGTCACTCATCCTCTAAAGAAACAGCTCCTCTGACGGTAACTGGACTCCCCTTAGACCTGAATATATTCTGCAACCACAGTCGGATCAAGTACTGCTCGCTTACAGGTAAGAAACAATCATAAATTAATGTTCACAGTCATTGATATGGACTCAGACTCAGTATGACCACAATGAACCACATTAACAATGAACAACAAATTTAAGCAAGCCTGTGTCCATGCACATAGATCTGTACAGCCAAATTAATGTGTGTCTCAGAATATACTGACAGCAAAAGCCCTATACAACAGCTCTATACAGTTCAATCGTGTAGCCCACTACGAAAGCACAACAAATTGTAGCACGCAAATCCTGCCCAGACAGCATCTTCCCTTGTCTAAGGCTGCTTACGAATCACTCCCTATTAAACAGGGACCACCTCCATACTTGTGAAATGTTTTGGTAACAGTGACTGTGTTTGGACTCACGGCAATGCAACAATAGGAGTAAAAACGCATTTTTATTATTGTAAACAGACACGTGTTTTCACCAGCTGGGGCGGGTGACTTTTAATTGAGGACAATAAGAGGTCAAAGCTAGGGTGAGGCAACATTAGACGTCTGGGAGTAAAAGCTCTGTGACTGAGGTTCTGGTGGGTCAGAACTCTCCCTGTTAGATCCGGCACTTCAGCTGCAACAAATGAGATGGCTAAGACACAGTTATCAGTTTTTATCACATGATCACATTAATCCCCATAAACAGTGATCACTGTCTTTGAGCATAGCAGTGTGATTTCATTCACTTTCATACACAAGGCATGGTCAAAGGTTACTCAGCTGGATTTCGATCCTGACACCCCACATTCCATGAGTCATAAGTGATTTCCCGTTGGTTAGCCAATGGGCCACATGGTTGATTTTCAGGTATTTCCTGATATTCTACCACATGGATAGCAGATTGGGAAATGACAATCCAGACTGGGGGGCAGTTGGGGAATTAACTTGACAGGAAACTGCAGTTCACTGACAACATACTCACCACTGTGGGAATGCAAAAAAGTAAATACAAAAACTGATACAGACAGTACAGAAGTATCACTTACCCATTTCACCAGAGCTTCTTTTATAGTTGTTGCTTTTGCCTTTGAAACAAACAGACACAGAAGCAGTTACAACACATCAATGCAAAGTTCATTTGCTACAATACTTAGCCAAAAATGCACACGGCCAGGCAAGTGGTGGGAAATATTGACCAAAATTAAATATTTTGTATCGCTTCCAAATTTATAAAATCAACATATACATAGCTAAACAATAGTCTGTGTAGTAACATAAGCCCTTTTAACACAGAAACGAGGCTTTTCTGAGAAGTATGCTTTGTTGAATGAATCCTTTTTAAAAATCCCATTCACACAGATCAGGTTTCAGAGTGGGTGCCAACTCTAGCCCAGCTCTCACTGACGGTACTGTGCCAACTATTATGCAATGTCCTTGAAAGCGTACTACACTGCCTAATTTCCCTCCACAAGTCATCTTATTCTTGTCAAATACAGCAGCCAGAGACACAGCCAAATGTGGCACTCAGAACTGGGATTACATTATTACATTCCATTATTGTCATTTAGCAGACACTCTTACCCAGAGCAACTTACGTAGGTTACAATTTTACACACTATCCATTTTCACAGCTGGATATTTACTGAGGCTATTGTGCGTTAGGTACTTTGGCCCAAGGATACAGCAGCAGTGGCCCAGTGGGGAACAGAACTAGCAACCTCTCAGCTGAAAGCCCTGCTTCTTACCACTACACTTCACTGCTGCTCAGTGATTTACCATATCAGAGCATGTCAGCAGGAAAAGTGAATCTCTTTCACATTACCATTTTCCACCTTCTTAAAAAAAGTTTTTTTTTTTTTTTTTTTGAAAGGCTTCTTTCCCTGACCGTCTTCTCATCTGTGTGCCAGTTGCAACTGAAAACAAATTTGGCTTCTGTTACACCGAGCTAAAATTTGGAGATCAATCTACTGTCCCCTCAATATTTGTAAATGTTCTTATCCCTGATTAAGGACAAACAAAAACATGTTATAACTGAAAATGTATACAATGGATCATTTTTTTCTTGAATTTTTAATATGTTACACTTTAACCTCAATAATACTGTACAGAGCAAAGTCACATTGTTCACAGATGATGATGAACATAAGGGTCACATTTGTTTATACATTAAATTACAGGGGATAAAACTTCTAGGTTACCACAAACAAAACTAGAATTGCATAATGTATAAGCAACGATTTCTAAATGTATTTTCAGATATCAACAATAGCATTTCATTAATCACTGATTTCTTTCTTCCTTTCCACAATGCTTTTTCATGATTTCAATAATTAAATTACCCAATTACTAGCTACTGTAGCAATTCCTACAACTGTTGATATAGAGACCTATCTTTAGAAGAAACAAAAAAAGATGACTAAAATGCTTTTTTCGCGATTTAACTAAATTGCTTGCCACAGCTAGGTAGAGTGCCACGACGTAAGCATTCTCATGGAAATATTTGTTGTAACAGTAGCTAGCTAGCTTGTTAGCCACACTAAATTAGCCAGCTATATACTTACAATAGCAAATAAAATATCGCTACCTTATTAATGTTATCTACATCAGTGATCACAGTGATATTAGATATTTCACTAGCGAACTAGCAAGCAATCTGAAACAGCGAAACGTCCAACTTCCTTACTAACTTAGCGTAGCTAGCCAAACATTATTTGCATAAACCAGCAAGCTACCGCTAGCTTGCTTGTCGCAGTGTTTTGCTAATGACTGCCAGCGGCGGCGGCGAAGACTAAGCTAGCTAGCTGTAACGTTATAACATACTAGCCATACCTAATCAGTTGAAAAAACACATATTATTGTTGTGGTTACTGCAAACCACGATACAAAGCTAGTTTACACAATATGTGACAGCACAATTCGGAATAGCTGTGTTGCTAGCATGCATCCTATATTTTATTAACGTTAACTGTATCTGGTTGGCTAACTAGCTAGCTATACGCATCTTATGAGGAAACGGTTAAAGAAACAAATGTGGTATGTAACTAGCAGGCTAACAACAATATTGGATTTTAAATTTCACTGGGTAACACAGTTATATATCGTGTTATTCTCAAAGGCTCTCAGCAAAGCCCTGTCTGTCCAATACTCACCATGTTGTCCTCCCCCGTTGCTATGACACGGACAGTCTTTGACGCATGCGTGTACGTTCATGCGTCCACTTACGTTCGGCCACAGACAGTGCTTCGGCGGTTTAGGTGAGGACATATGCGGTCGCAACGCCGAGCGCACCGCCGGTCCTCTACTCCCATTTGCTGCAACAGAGAAACAGGTTAACAGAATTTCTGACCAGCTAATAGCTTAATAGGTTTTTTTCATTATCACTGTATTAGAAATAAATTTAACAATACAAAACATCCCTTGAACAATAAATTGCTCTAGCACATTTGCCCCAGACAATAACAAAATACAAATATGTATTTCCTAGGCAGAGAAAAAACGACCAGCATATATTGGTTAGGTATTAATTTCAGCGCTTATATTCAAATCAGAAGTGGAACATCGTATTAAGCTCCCTTTGAAATGATGGAGGTCAGCATCTCGAATGTTCTCCATTTGCTTGTATGTAATGCAGTGACACATGCAGCCAACGGGGTATTAACATTACAAGGATGCTGCACACAGATTATGCATGACTAATGCATTGCGGCATGCCTCAATGATATATCAGATTGGACCGTCAGCAGACATCTCAAGTTCAGTCACTCAGTCTCTTCAAAACCAAACTAACTGCTTTACATCAGTCCTCACCACTGCAGTACCTCTCCTTTCCTCTAAACAAAATGAGTGTCAACACACCAGGCCGCCCAGGACCTGCATGGTGCTGGAAAATAACCTGACATTCAAAACCATAGAGCATCAATAGCACAGAGCATCAGTTTCCTTTTATACATGGTCTGTAGAATTCGTCTGTTGCCTTGTGCCGAGACAAGACAACAGTAAGTCTGTGCCCTTTCTGTGCTCTCTCCAAATGCCACCCTGCAAATAAGACCTCTATGCCTGATCCAGGACGCAGCAGCCCGACTTATCTACAACCAACCAAAATGATGTCATGTCACACCTCCCTTCATTTCCCTACACTGGCTATCTCTTAAGATTCACGTTACACTACGTTATTGTCATTTAGCAGACTTATCTTATCCAATGAAACGTTCAGGTTACAGTTTTATTGTATACATATTATATACAATCTATGCGCTGTATATTTACCACCGCAATTGTGGGTTAAGTAACATGCCAAAGAGTACAACAGCGGTGCCCAAGCAGGGAACTGAAGCAGCAACCTTCCAGTTATGAGCCCTGCCCCTAATCTTTACATCACACTGCTGCAGATAAAATTCAAAACTCTGGTTTTAACCTGGGGTGGAGTTATAAGGAAGCCCCATTACACATACAGTCTTTTGTCAAACCGTATACTCCCATCAAGACTACTCCATCCCTCGAGACTGTGACTCCACTCCCTCACAACACTGGTAAAAGCCTGTGTGCAAGGTATAAGCATTAGAGTCAAAGGCCTGTTGATTGCTGGTAAAAAAATACAGTTATCAAGACTTTGTGGCTATAAAATTTTGTGGTGGTAAAAATGTGGTGGCTGATTTAAATATCTAATTACCTGATTTAAATACCTACTGTTTCTCTTTATTCAACATGCTTAAAATATAAGATTAGACACTTTGGCTATGTAATGCAGTTTTTTTAAATGATTTTTTCGCTGTTGTCGTTTATTGTTTTTTGAGGGCAGGCCTCTTTGTATTTTGATGTGTCCTTTGTCGATGCATCATCACAATGCTTCTTGAAACGTTTTTTGTTGTAGTTCAAAAAGTTTGGCAAAATACATAATTTTATAGCCTTTTCAATACAGAAAGACATTGAGTCGACAGTCATTGAGTTCTCAGGCAGAGACATATGGCTCGAGATCTGACAGCTGTTGCTGAAACAACTATCCCATTGACTGACATGGATCAGCTGAATAAACTGAACCCCAATCTGTGCAATACTTGTTAGTTACTTTTTTGGGAAACAATCCTTATGAAAACAAGTGTCAAAGTTTCCATTAACCCACTAGCAGCTGAGTCCTTTTTTAACTTGTCACCTTTAATGTGATAGCACTGCCTTTGTTCACTTTGGGTACAATGAAAACAAAAGTAATTGGTCACATTAAAAAGAGATCTTTGATCCTTTTTTGCTATAGTCAAATTTGCCTCATGTATCACAATATCTCTGTAATTAAAACGATTTATTGTGAATAACACAAAGGTAAAAGCTACAACTGTTTATGGGTGATACTGAGGGTTTGATGCAACTGGCAAACTTAATCCATCACCAGAAAGTTATGCACTCTGACTCCCTTGTCAGTTGCTCAACAGCCACCAATGTTTTATGCACAGAAAGTGACATTTTAACTCAAGTCGTGATCCTTTTCTTTTTAATATTACTACAGCACTCCATTTCCAACACTAGGTGGCACTGACGTGACAATGATAGCTTTTAGTCTACAAGGGCCCTTGGCTAAATGAGCGAGTAAGATCTTTTCATCTAATCACTGTCTGAAGTCATGACAGAAAACTCAGTTCGCTTAGAGTTAGTGGACACTTCGGTGAAATGACCAGAGCTGAGATGATGTGTTCAATGCACGTGCTTAGGAGGTTAATGTGCAAATTTTACCTTTAGCCTATAGTTCATTGACACTAATACAGTGCCCTTGGTAAATACGATTGATTTTCCAGAATCTACTTGATGAGACAGGCCTTGTTTGCATCTCAGAGGGAGAGAGAGTGATGGGGAAAGGGTTTGTGAGTGCGTGTGCATGCGCCTGGCATGGAAATGAATGAACTGATAGACAAATAGTATGAGAATCCTACTCATGTAGCGATAAGCTCTCAACTATTAAAAAAAAAACATGACAAAGCTATGGTGTTAAAAGGAAGCACTGAGTTTTGATCAGAGGTCATTAGCGAGAGGCAGGCACCGGTTAGTAGCTAGGCAGCAGCGCACTAATGATTGGTCCACACTGCTCGTCGAATCAAAAGGCTAGCAGTGTAGATAAGTGGGGACCAGTTAAAACAGAAACATGAGGCGATAGAGCAGCAGAGAGGAGCATAACGGCGGCTTTGTGAAGCGGTTCTGAAGGGAAAAAAAGCCACAGACAAGAAGCCACCAGTAGACAGAGGAAAAGAGAGAACAAAAGGCGGGTGGGACGATAACGCTGATAAGCGTTCAGTATCTTTGCTGCACTCGTATTCATGGTCTGACTGGCTCAAGTCATTTAAGGTGACACGCAGCGGATTTCTTGGTCATGTATACCAAGCATGTGTCAAACGATCAATCTCACTCTCCCCGTTGCCTACAACAGTTGCACCTGTTCTGTGTTCATGGTTCTGTGCTGGAGAGAGACATTTTGCAGGAGTGTCACGGGTTTATGGTTTAGGCATCTCCAAAGCTGGAGAAAAATTAACTAACTACTGTTACGGTCCCAAGGTAGGTAAGCGGGCAATCTTGTAACCACTGACATAAAACTTAAAAAGCCTGTTTTAAAGAAAGGAACAAACTTTGCCATGAGTCACACGTTGTAGGCTATTGCAAAAATCATGTGACTCTAATTTATTTAGATGTAGGCTACCACAAAGCGAAAGGCGACGTGCATTTTTTTGGAATATCTCTTCTGCGCAGTGACCCCAAAACCTCACAACCCCCCGCTGCTCATCGGAGATAGCGTGCGTGCGCCCGCGCTACGTTGCAGTTTTTTGGGAAAATAAACTTCACCCCCGCCGCGGCTCCGATTATTTCGTCTTTGTTGTTCTGCGAGTTGAGGGGTGCGGGAGAACGCGGCAGCCTGCCTGTGCCGCGGGGCCGCATGTCAGAGAGGCTGTTATACAGCGATCTGACACTGGCATGCGCACTGCAGCCTCGTGTCAATTTGAGTCTTCTAGGCAGCTAGGCAGCAGTCACTATCCAGGCTTCAGCCTCCCCAGTTCCTGTTTCCGCCTCAGCCTCTCGGCAGATTTTACGCTGAAGCGGCACCGAATGCACGGGTTGTAGAGCGTTAGACCCCCGTGGATCTAATTGTTGCAGGAGATCTAGAAGGCCAGGCGAAGGTAGGTGATTTCCCGTCTCTGTGTGTTTGGGAAACGCACTGAGATCAATTCCTGCCGCCGTCTGTGAGCTGTCTCCATCCCCCGGCCTGTTGCTCGATCCCTGCGCGGCTGCTGAGATAGACGATGGCAAAATAGCTGTCAGCTTGCTGGCGTTGGTGGTCCCGTTAGAATTTTATTCCGTCCAGTTCGAAAGCGTGGAAACCGAAAGAGCGGGGTGGAGGGGTTGACGTTGTTTCGTTTTCGGATGTTTCTTGTTTTTTGGTTCAAATTAATGTGTTGATTTTTTTTAGAATGTTATACAATGTAACAGGCTAACTGGAAACAATAAACTGCGACTACCCTCTCCTCTCCCACTTCGGTTCCTTTACTGTGTGATGAATGCATTGCAATTAGTGATAGCGCAAATGTGACGAACGTTGCGTGATGGTGACAAGACCTCGAGAAACAAAACGAAAACACTGCGTTTTCTAACAATCGCAGTGGTGGAAGGAGGTTGTGCACGGAGGCGATTTTGCCCTTGTTATTCTTGCTCAAATCAGAGCTGCTCATCAGCCGACTGAGCTGTGATGAGCGAGCTATGAGAATCTAACCGACTTGAAAAGAAAAGCGCTTGAAATTGTTTTATATTCTGAAGACGTGCTTCCAAAAAGAAAAAAACAAACTAGCGAGACGTCTTATTGCTTGGATACATTTGTTTAACTGTGCCGGATGTTTATAAGGTAATTCAGAGCGATAATCTGAGTGTTGATTTTGTAGATCACCAGTCAGTGTTGTGAAGTGCCTGCACACGTTGTGTCAGAAATTGAATATTGCTGATGAGGTCAACATACGAATGCGGATCTTAAGCAAACCTTAACTTCTGCCCCTGTACCGTTGTTAGAGTCTGCAATAAGGTGGCATTTTCTAAGGCTGGCGCCGTGAAGCGAAGCATAATTCATGCATGCATTTTGTTACTGTTTTGTACGGACCGCGATCGAAGACACATATTGTCAAAATACCAAGTGCGTGAGATCTGTTGTTTTATTTATTATATCCACCTTGCCTATCTTCCTTTTGTCTGCTGTATGCCGTCGTAAATTTAGGCGTTTATGTGTGATAGATTGTGCAGATGTCCTAACTGTAAGAAAGGAACCTAACGAAATGCGTTCATACCAGTGGTGATGTAGCCTACTGGAAACGGAATACGTCTCAAGATGTTAAATATTGAAACTCGCCGAAGGACTCAGTCATTAAAACGCATTATCTCCTTCCACTCAACACTCTCGCCGGAGTGTAACCTCCAATGAGAAAAGTGTACATTATTAATGTAGCATTTGATGGACGTTGCACAACATGCATCACGACAGGGCCATCATTACCCGCTATGTGCACTTGACTTAAAGATGACCAGAGGCATGTTGCGCATCTGCTGTCATTCTGTGTCTCCACCCAACCCCGCACGCGAGAGAGTGGAAAAATCTTTATTATTTCATTACTACTTTTATTATGTCTTTCCAGCTACCGGACAAGGAGCCTGCGTTTCCGTTGGTCGGCTAGGGGGAGCTAGAATTTCGAATTCTTCGCCTGTTTAAGTTGGGACTGTCCAGCTAACAAGATGCCGTTGTCACAAGGTTGTGGCAACGTCGCATTGCGATGTTGTGACAACATAAAGGAGAAAGCTGCCAGTGAGGTTGTCGCAACGTTGTGGCACAGTGTTTCATTGGCAGGTGCTGATAACATGCCAGTAACGCCCTGTAACGTTAAGTCAATATCATAAGTTGTTTTTAAGTTGCAACAATTTTTAAAAACAAAATTAAGTGCATTTTAATTATGGTAGATCAGTCGTAAAAGCCTCATGGCCGACCAAGTTAAAATGTATTTTTAGGCCACCCGCGTAGCTTTATTTTGGTAGACCTACTCATCTAGAATTGTTTATCATAAAATGACGTTTCCACAGAAAGCTAAAATAAGCTATATAGTTATGTCATGGCTTGGAGCCTGCCTTCAAGAGTCCCCTTTTGATGAGGTAAAGTTCCAGTGAGTTAGGTCAATTCTGATTGGTCATGTATGCATTACTCCTCAAAACGGCCACTGCTCTGGGAACAGCAGAATTTGCACTTGGCACAACAGGCTCTGAGAGGGCGACAAATTGCCCAGCTCCACTTCTGAGCCAAAACTCTTTGGCTAGGCTAAGCGGCCCCTAGAAATTGTTGCGAAACCTGACCAGAAAGGTGTTTGTCTTTGGAGTTACCTGCACACATTTGCCAACTTCTCTGAAGCGGATCTTCATTCTGGCTGTGTCCTATTTGAGAGTGTCTGGTTGGAATATGGAATACTTTCAAAGACAAAGAGTCCTGACAATGGACAAGAACATTCAATTCTGGATTTTTTTTCCCCACTCCCTGAAAGTTTAGTATAGAGAAGAGCGTTGCTGGCTAGCACATCAAGTACTTTCCAGGTGTCCAATTGCAGGTCATGGAAATGAGGCATTGAGCTGTCTGGCACTAAAAGTTGTGGATGAAACTGAAGTAGACATTAGGCTATTAATGAACATGTAATTAATATTTAAAATGTTTTCTTAGGAAAATGTCCTGCAACATTGCCAGTATAAATTCAGTGTGTGCATAAGCTTGCATTTGAGAATCACCTTTTCTGTTAGTTTTGTTTTAATACAACTTATGTTAATCATAATAAATGACTCATAGTCAAGCATCATTCTTTTAAAGCACACATGTATATAAAGGTCAAAACAAGCTGAATGTCAACATTTATGCATTCCTTTGATATTAAATCATACATTTCATTTTATTTGATGTAATTGTTGTATTGCATGAGGGACTAAAATATCTCCCATAGTACAGTTGATTGAAAATGACAATGATAAAAATGTTTTTTTTTTTTTTTTTTTTTTTTTTTTTACTTTTATCACAAAATAATAATCTACATTTTTTGTATAAATGGGAGATGGATAGTGCAGGACTTGTCTAAAGTTGTAAAGAACCTTCATACAACATTGCGACAACTTTGTGCTGATGTTGACGTAAAGAAACGCTGGCAGCAAACCACTGCTTTTGTGTGCTCAGTTTGTTGTCAGTTTTTGCGGTCCCTGATAACACAAACCGTAAATCAGGCAGTGACAGCCTTTGTTTTAAGGGAGCTGGAGCTGTCAAGCGGATCTTTCTGCTGAGTTCCGCAAGCTCGTTTGAGACCGTTGGAGGCGTCATAACGAGGCAGTCCGTATTAGCTTGCACTTTGACCTGTGCGTGGTGGATCGCTGGGTGAGTCATCACGCTAAGAGAAGCTGTCTCTCCGTGCCACGCTGGCCTGTTCGTGATTAAGCCCATCTGGTGTAATGAGCTCTCACATGAACCAGACTCTAATTAGATAAGCAAATTGGCCCTCATAAGCGACATCACCACGTCCTTTGTTAGAGATGGTGGCCGTGAACATCAAGATGTGTGTTGTGTCAGATCCCTTTTCAGAAGCATGCGTGTGTGCGTGTGCATGCGTGTGTGTGCTTGCATGCACATGCATGTGGGTATGTCTGTACTGATCGGGTGTTTAGACACTTTCATTTTGGATTTTGGGTGCAGATTGCCCCGTGTTTCAGTGAACACGACACCCCACATATTTATGCTTAGTTGGCTCCTACAGATGTGGTCTCTTTGAGATACTTCACAGCACCACAGGACATACTAAGTGTTATACAGTCCAGACAATTCACCAGCTAAAAAGGTGTAAAACCTCAAGACTGCAGGATCTGAGGTCTGTCAAAGTGTTGGAGTTAAGTGTCTTCATATCGCTGTGAAGCTACATACCGTGTCCACTCTCAGTGAATGTGTTGCGCTTGCGTTGGAAGCCGCAGTGTTAAGTTTCACAAAAATGCCACATAACATTCATTGGCCAACAAGCTAGATACTCTAGCCTGCATCCACATTCAGATGTCCCTTTTTTTGTCTTGTTGCCAGACACATTCTGAGAATTTCAAGCAGATCTGCATGCAGATCTGAACGCAGGTGGTTGCCGTGTGAAGGGACCACAATCGTGTCTGTTTTGTGAACACAGCTGTGGTCATGCGGAGGTCATAAGCTGGATGGTCACAACCCACGAGTTCCGCAGTTGGTTTTACCTTCTGACCCTCTCTGCGCTCCCTCACCTAAGGCATCAGTAGAGTTGGAGTTGACTTAATCACATCATTCAGGAGTTCAAATTGATTAATGTGTTACAGGGGGGACAAAAAATTTATCAAACGGTACAAACTTATTGGCAGTGGAGGCGACGTCGTTCTCTGAGTCAGCTTGCTTTGGGCTGTTTCCACGTGGGTCTGCCACTTTAATTCATCCAGATGTTTTTTTTTTTTTTTTCTTTTTACCAAAAGACTTGTATTTCCTTGTATCCAAGGGGCCCACTACGTAATGGAGTCCCACCCATTTTCACACGATTCAGGGGAAAGGCATTGTGCAATCCACAAACACAGCTGGCCTCACGCCATCCCTTCTCTGCGAAAAGGGGTGTGAATCACCTCCATACAGGTGCATCTCTCAGACGCGTTAATATGGCAGTGCTCGTACGGGTAACTTAATTCCACCCTTTATTGTTCTGGGGATTGTTTTGCGGAGGGAACCACTGTGTTTTTATCTGTGTACTGTATAGCAGTGTGTGGAAGGGCCCGCCGTGTCCTCCGCCTGAGCACACGCAGGGTAAAGCGGTAGCAGTACTTAGCACAGTAGCTGTAGGGAGAATCGGGGGAGAGCTGCTGCTCAGAGCCAACTGAGAGTGGAACTCTGGTGTCAGAGTGTGCGAACGGCCCGATGGGAGGTTTTTTTTTTTTTTTCTTCCTCAAAAGAGTAAAAGAAGCTCTTGTTCCTTAGTCTTGTGCTGTTGAAGGAGGGAATGATATCAGGAGAAATCTGTAGGGGGAGAAGATCACAGGCTTCGAAATCACACAACCACATGCACACGCACACGCACACGCACATGCACATGCATATGCACATGCGCACACACACACTCCTGAGCAGCAATTCAGCTGCCATTTCCAGTTGACCTTGTCCCTGGAAGCTGCAGGTAGGACCAGTTAATTGAGAGAAACTCAATACCCATACTGCCCGTGAGAGTAAACACACAGCTCCCGTTTAAAGGGTGGTAGTAGATCTTTGGAATTTGCTACCGTTTCGCTGGTATTTGCTATTCCCGGGGTTTTTGATCCTTGCTGGAGATTGGCACACGCACGCTGAAGTCCCAGCTTGACAGCTCTGCAGAAGCCAGCTCTTATAACGCCTCACTTATGCTTACACCGCACTCCCTTCAAACACTGTGCCGTAGTGCTGTAGGCATTAAAGAGAGGTGGAGGCTGTGTTCCATCTCTGTACTCCTACATGAGCATCATATTGATGAAATAAAGATCGCAGGGGTATTTTTGGGAGAGCGTGATTCAGCGAGAGTCCGAACGGGTTTGACACTGGCTTGTCAGCGGAGCTGCGAAGCATTTGTTAAACATTAACCCAGAAGTCGTGGCAAAGCCGTCCCATTCGGCCAGCCTACACCTTTCACTCAGTTCCGCTCAGGTATAGGGGTAAAGGTGTCACTTCTGTGCCCCCCCCCCCCCCCTTCCCCTTTTCCATCACAGTACTGTGAACCACCAGGTCCTTTAAAACGAAACCCATCGTAGTGTGGTCTGTTTCCCTCCATGCAATTTTGCATAGGTCCCAGGTGACTGCACACAGCCGCCACATTTTCCTATCAGATTTTCCTGGAGCCGTTAGCCGTCTCTCTCGCTCTCCTCTGCCCTGAAATGTTACCAGAGCGATAGCGACATTTCACACTTCCTGTGATAGGGTTATAATACCACCACCCCCCAACCCCATCCCGTCATTGTACAGTTCAGAAGGACGTGTCACCTGTCACGTTGCAAGGGCAGGATACTCTCCCTGGGACCAGCCAATCAGACAGCTGGTTTCACAAGGATCATTTGAATGGGCGGGGATAAAATAAGCACAGCTTTTACCTGCAAGCCACCAAAAAGAAAAAGAAAAAGAAGAGTGGACAGCGCTCGATGGGACGGTGAGCTTAAACATTTGAGGAAGAGGGGTAATCACACAGACAGGATCTCTGGCGGGAAGCCAGGCGGCCACAACATACTTTCCGCATGATGAAAGCGTTCCCTCCCGCCAACACCCAGCATTCCGCAGGGAAGAGCCACAGAGAAGAATCTCACAGGAACCCGTGTGTTACGTTTCAGATTTATTATTTATGCCCCGTAAAGCGAAAGAACGTCCAGATCCCTGCAGGAGTGTAATGGCGGTGCTGGAGAGAACAGTCGTGCGGGTGGACGGGCTGGATCAGGCCTGTGTGGTCCTGCGCTGCCCTGACTCAACAGCGCTTAACAACAGCGGGCTGTTTATAAACCTCCCAGGCGTCCCCCGGAATAAAGGGAAGTGGAGGGGCGGAATGCGAGCGGACTTCCTCTAACCACAATATTAAATCACTCATACTGATTTGTTTTAAGCCAAAAATACATACCCTTGCATTTCCGCTGGGGTGACGTGTGCGTGACATGCATGCAGGCCAGGCTTCCGCTTGTGCTCCAGCCTGTCAGACTGCAATGTTGAGGATTCGAACCAGATTCGTGGTAATTATTAACTTTCCACAGGATGAAGGGACTGTTCACGAAAATCAATTACAGGTCAAGGAAAACAGCACAATAACTTTGACCCACAACAGAGCAAACAGTACTTTTCCAGACATGGAAACGCTGCACCAGGACCCAGACTGTCCTTATAATCATAGTGATGATGACAGGATAATAATATAATACCAACAATAATAATGTCTCAGTAATAATAAGGAGAGTGATATCATGTCTCACAGGACCTCTTTGAGATAATATGTTTCTCTCTTCTTCAGCTGGGAGTGGGATGGTATTACAGAAACTGCTTTGATAGTCAGGCTTTCAGCAAATAGTGACTTTTATCATCTGATCTCTTTGGCTGTTCTCCCTTTTCTGGGAGACGTTGCAACCCTTTCCTGCTTGGTCCAGGTGGCCCAGAGACCGGAGCAGTAGGGTCATTCAGCGATAGACCTTCTCTTCCAAAGCCTTTTCAGGCAACAGATGCACATTCACAGCTGGACCTGGTGAGCATGTCTGCACCTGAAGCACTACCACCTAAAGGAATTTCTCACGTCTCAAAACTGTTTCCCTGAAGAAAACGTAATCTAATCGTTTAATGTACTTGTTATCTCTACCAGCTAGCTTGTACCTTGTCTGGCCAGCCATTGAAACCTGGTCATGCAGCGCTTCTATTATTGTTGACTCCTTGCGGTTTTTCGCTCGTGTTGTACTCTGCCTCACTTGTAAGTCGCCTTGGATAAAAGCGTCTGCCAAATGAATAAATGTAACTGTAAATGTCGCATGAGCAGCACAGCATAGATGTGCATTGGAGGCCGCAGCATCGAGCTGAACGAGAAAGACCTCTGGCTCTAATGTCATCTCCACTGCGTCAAATTTGCTTGGATGAGACTAGATTGTTTACCTACAAAGGTCTCTTTTCTCTTCAGGCTAAATCGCATTGAAGGACGGCAAGCTGTCTATTAGCCACCCTGGCATGCTCAGAAGAAAGGGAGGTCCGGATCAGAACATCAGTAGAGCTCATTTAATCATGGGATGAAATCTATCACAAGGTCTGGTTAGAACCTTCCAGGCCATTCGGCAGTTATAGGATCATGATTTTGATAGATCAAATGCAGCGGGTTTTCAGTAATGAAGCCGAATGTTGTTGCTTATTTTTTTAGTAGGACAGGGATTCTGCTCGTCAGCCGTGGACAAGGCGGGAAAAGGAAAAAGTACGCCACACTATGCTGCAAACGGGAGTCATGCCATCACGGCAATTTCTCAGAATCTTTACCAAAAAAAAAAAAAATGTTGTTTGTACAAGTCTAGTCACCTGCCCTCGTCAGGATAACACAAGCAGTTTCCAGTCACCTCAGGTCAATGTGGTAAAGTAGCCCTAAAGCTGCTTGAGGGTGAAGTGCCTCCTCTCTGCACCTGATGTCAACAAGGTCATGTCCTTTCCTCTAAACCCATAAATACAGGATTGCAGCTTGGAGCCAGTTTGACATGGCCAGGTAGAAGACAGTGAGAATCTTCTGGGCATCCTGATTCTGTAATCGAAATATCTTGTTATGGAGTATTTTAGAGAAGACTTAATTAGATTTTTATGATCAGAATTCTACCCATGTATGATAGATGGAGGTGGCAACTGTTTCCATGGAGATAATTTAGCCCACCCTCCCATTGTTTTTCATAAAATATTAAGTTCCAGGTCAACCCCTGACAGAGAGAGATTTAGAACTAGCTATAGGCTTCTTCCCTGACATCTGAAATCAAGGATCCTGTGTTATATTATGAAAGGTTTCTTTTTTTAAGCTTCTTTTAAGTCAATGTAGAGGCTGAAATCAGTGACATGATTCATGACATGATGTGTACAAGAAGGAAGTTTGGAGTCAAAACTGTAAATCAACGAACGGGCTGTTAAACAAGTTAGTGACAGTGATGAGTAAAGTCTGTAGCCTTGGGTCTCCCCCTAAATGAGAAGGAAGTGAGTCTTTTTTAATCAGAATGAACATCTTCTGCTTTTACCCACAGAACAGGTTCTGCAGCAAAGTCTATGTCCCTGTGGTGTGATAATGCTGTCAGACCTGGGCCATGAATAAAATGATAATATTTTAAAAACAACCCAGATCCTTGCTAAACAATGCTAGAACATTGTATAGGCTACATTTATTCAGGTCAAAAAATAAACCCAAGAAGCAGCTACAACTGCAAGAAAAGTCACATTTATAATACACTTACAAAATAATCTGAACACAGACAACAGTCAACATAATTTCTCATATAAAATGTGATTTCTTGATAATTGTGCAATCTGCTGATACCTTACTCTGCTGTCTGCTAATATGGTATTAATTTGCTAGAGAGTGACAAAATATGACACTGTCCCAATTAATGTCTTAATTAGTGCAACTGTTGTGGAGAAACCTTGTGGGAACATTTATTCGCTAATAGAAGTATACATGGAGAAGTCTTAAATTAAAACATCCTGTTGTAAGTGCACTATAACCAGCATATATAACAAGCACAGATTAACACAAGGATTGTAGAGAAGAATATGTTACAAACCAGAGTTTTCGTTATGGCAAAAATGTTGTAGGCTATACATTTGTTTCACTGACCTCTGTTTTCCCTGATCTGATACTCTTATGATTACTATGATATTTGCAAAAAGGTTCAGAATTTTACATTGAGATAAGATAAGGTAAGATAGTGCTTTATTAATACAAAAAGGAAATTGCTTTGTCAACAGTCAAGCATGTGGGGAACAGAGGTACACAACATAAAAAATGGGACAATAAAAAAATGCAGCTGCACCATTAAAATAACAAGTTGCAAACTTTGATCTTCGATACTTTGATCTATACCGTTGATATAAAGTTTCTTATGGTTAGGCAGCCTTATAGCATCTGCTGAATGATCTTTTTG
Organism: Megalops cyprinoides; assembly: GCF_013368585.1. Classification (NCBI taxonomy): domain Eukaryota; kingdom Metazoa; phylum Chordata; class Actinopteri; order Elopiformes; family Megalopidae; genus Megalops; species Megalops cyprinoides. The sequence goes on along the minus strand of NC_050594.1, from coordinate 7,373,648 downwards.
CTTCGTAAAGGTGATTTCCTATCCATTTTATCTTGCAGAAGTCTTGCACATAGTTATGCACATAACCTTTGCAGATAACAAGCATTTTGTGCCTATAATACAGTTGGCTGGATTGCTTTTTTTTGTATGGGGCTTGGATATCCTAGAGGCTACTTGCAGCCTTTATTTACTCTTATGCTACACTGTTGATTATTGCATGTTGTTATTAATTGTTAAGCTTTGGCAATGCGGCATGAGTGTGTCGTGCCAATGAAGCATTGATATTGAAAAATTGAACTGAGAGAGAGTGGGAGTGATGGAGAGAGAGAGAGAGAAAGTACACGGTGCCAGAAGAGTCCCAGCTGCTGGAGAGAGAGAATGCAGGGGGAACACAGTATTCGCACCATGGAAAATAAACACAAATAAAAACTCCTACAGTAGTTGTGCGCTTGGATCACATAACATACACCCCCATGTTTCCACCCCCCAGCCCCCCCCCCCACCCACCACCTCCCCTCCCGGTGCGTGTTTCTGTGGATCGCACAAACTTAAACAGCTGCGATTCGAGAAGCGGCCTCGCGCTGCATCTCCGTTCTTCCTGCCGTCCTCATCACCGCTCCGGTGACCGTGGAACTTCGGCTGTGCCGCTTAAATCTTGCTTCCAGCGAGGCCTTGACTCTGTGCCAGCCTGTGTGGGTTTTGGTTTAAAAATGGCCGCCTCTTGGTTGAGCCACGCCCGTATCCCTCTCTGCTTGGCACAGTCACCAGATGTATCAGTGGTGGTGTGGCGTAGTGGTGAGGAGCAGGGCGCATAACCGGAACGTTACACAACCCGAAAGGCTTAACCCAAAGTTGTCCCAGTAAATGTTGTCTCAGAAAGGCTACACAGCCAAAAGATTGTTGGTTCAATTGGGCAAGGTACTTAACCCACAGTTGACTCCACCTAAATGTCCACCTGCACAGATAGATGAAATTGTAAGACAGTAAAGTAATTATAATGTGTCAGGCTCTGACAGAAAATGAAGGAATGAAGGGGTGTCTCACGGGTCGTGAGTCTGACCTACCCCTATGATCTGTTTGGAAGGCTCTCTGCTGTCAGAGCAGTCTGCGGCTGAGTTATGAAACGTCTTTATGGCATTGGAAGGCTGAGCAATATGGCCGCCCTGTGTCTGTGCCTAGCCCTCTGTTGGGAGGTACCTGGCCGTGACGCCCTCTCGTGCCGCCCTGTGTGTCGGTGCTGTATGTAGGTGGACAGGATTGCCAACCTGCCCTGGTAGACTCATCAAGCGCGTCTCGGTGGGGGATTTCCCTCCGCTGAGAGGATTGACAGGGATCTCGGAGGATTCGGCTGATTGGATTTCGCCGGTGCTTAAATGCCACAGGGAGAGGCGCCGTGCAGGATCACAGCGTAAGATGGCAAAGCGTCGCCCCCACACAGTGTAGTCACAGTGCAGCACAGCACCGCACAGCGCTGGATGTTATGGTCCGGTATAGCGCAGAAGATTGCATCCCATTAAAGTACCCTATAGTGCAGAAGAATGTTTAATATTTCTACCAGCAGCAATAAAACTGTTGAACTCCTCCCCCTTCTGTTGTGTGGAGGTCACCATATGATCCTTCGCAGTGCAAGAACTTAAGTGCAGTTAAATGTGAAACGTCTTATGTGCAATATATGTAAGTGCAAGAAGTGCAATAAACTCACTTACTGAAATTATACCCCACGTTATTGTAATGGTGCGGCTGATTTTTTTTTTTTTTATTGTCCTGTTTTATGTTGTATACCCCTGTTTCCCCACATGCTTGACTGTTGGCAAGGCAATTTTCTTTTTGGATTAATAAAGTGCTATCTTATTTTATATTTAAGTACCCCATTGTACAGAAGAATGCATTACATTTATGGACCGTAATAGCACAGAAGAGTGCTTCACATTACAGTAATGCATGGCACAGAACGTTCCATATTACATCACAGTTGTAGCACAGTAGAATGTTTCCTGTTGGAAGTGTCAGATAGCAAAGAGGAAGGCTCCACATTAAAGTACCCTACAGCACAGGAGAATGCTTTGCATTACAGCACAGTATAGCACAGTGGATCACCCTACAGCACGGCGCAGCCTTGCAACCAGCACAAATATCCAATGCATAATTACGTTGATGCGGACTAGAGGTGGTGCAAGTCTTACTAAAAAAATCCATTCATCTCAGTTCTCTGAGGTGGAAGTTAGCCAGCTCTGCTGCCTGCCAACCGACTGAACGCGTGGAGCACAGCTCGTGTGAATTTGGTGGGACGGTTCCACCGGTTCATCCCATTGTGACCGAGCGGGACTGACCCAGTTCAGGTGCTACCCTGCCCTGCCATGCCCGGCTCGACCGTAGGTGTAGGAGTGTCAGCGAGGACAGGGACGGAGGGCGGCGGCTTTGTCTGGCGCGGGGCCAAGGCGCTTCGGCCTCCGGCGCAGCCGGGCGACAGATGGAAGCAGGAGGCAAACAAACACACAGCCAGCGCCAGAAACCGAGCGAAAGGTCAGAGCTGGGAGCCGTGCGCCAAGTTTGCGCTCCGACCACCTGAGCTGGAGCCGGCCGTGTCCCGGCCGGCCAGGAGTCTGAGAATAACTCGCCGAGGGATATCTGTGCGGGTTCCTATAAATAAACGGAAGCCTCCTCCCCATCGCTCAGATACCATCGCCAAACTTTACTTTCCGTGCTAATTAGCGAGGAGACAAAACATTGTGATTTTGCGGTACTGCGTTACAATGGGGGTTTTGATAGGAGCAATTTTGACGTGTCTGGACAGTATTACTTTAGTCAACCTTTCAACGTTCAGTCTTCTTAATAGTTACACCCTGCTGCTGTTTGACAGTGTATTTTAATGGTAATTATTGTTTTTCTTGAGCAGAGCCTCTCATGTGTTTGAAGGATTATTATTGCTGATTATTGATCATTTCAAGCCTGAATAGAGGAAAGTTTTCATCCCTGTGTTGCCATAAAGATCATTGCATGGCTACTGTTGTGTTGTGATATGGATTGTATTGTGTAAGTGGTGTATCAGCTCATCTGTAGAACTTACGCATTTATACATATGTAATAGATGACATCATTGTAAAGTATGTATTTTGGTACAGATCAGGTAAGGGTGCTACTACTGCTAATAAAACATGAGCATGTTTTTTTTTTCCACAGAAGACATGCAGCAATGAATTTGTAATGAATGTGTCAATGTATAGTTGTACTTTTGCACAAATCAAAATGCAACAGTGTATTTCTCAGTGGCCTAGATTTATGGAAAGTTTCATCACTGTAAATGCACAGAGATTCATGTCTTCCCTTTCTTTCTCCATTTAGATACATCATCGATAGATCATCATCATCAGTTACCTCCTCGACCTCAGACTGCCTGTGACGGGACAACACTGCCACTCCTCACAGAGGTATGGACTTCTTTGCTTGTTAGAGTTCTTAAATTATTGAATCGCCACCACGGCTGACTGAGAAAGACTAAACTACAAACTAAAATGTCCTTTGTGGTTGTAAGAGGAGTCAGTTGATTATAAGTATGGTTCTCGGTCCATGACACTAGGCCTGCGAGAGGGGAGGGCCGTTTGGGGGGGGGGGGGGTGGGTACTGAATTCGGGTGCTGTGGTGTAAACCTCACAGGAGGAGGCTGCTTGACTTCTGGCCATGCTGTCCCTCTGGCTGTACCCAGAACGGGATCCACTTCCTGAGCCAAAGCCGCACTTCTCCAAAATACTCCTCTCTCCTCACCCGTCCCCACTGCCTCCGCAGGCTCCTGCAAAATTAAAGAGCCAGGAAGACGAGGCTCACCGGAAAGAAATCTCCACCGATGGGGGGGAAAACAAACCGTGGAGTGGTTTGTCTGGCTGTTAGGGGAAAAACACTCTCATGTATTTACTTTTATTTTCTCTTTTCATAGCATGACTTTTTTAGGTTTGGAGAGGGGTGTGTTTGGGGGGCAGGGAGGGGCTGAATTTTGTTTTTTTAAAGCCACAGCACCTCCTGGGTCCCCGTAGATCGCTGGAAACTAGTCGTTTTCTGGCACATCTTTTGTTCTGTTTGTTTTCCACATTGTTTTGATGTGAAAGGTTTGAGACCGGCTGAGAGTGACACGGCCGGCCGTGCGAGGTGCGAGTCCTCCCATCAGAGGCCCCACTGAGGAACACACCGCGGACCCCAGTAAGCCCAGCTCGGCTCAGGTGTGCCCCCATCTTCTGCGGCGGGACAGCGACATGAGCAAGGTCGCTGTGAGGATGCTGGTGCACTCCTAAAGCTTTTGTTGGTCACTGGTGTGTTACACAGTCCTGTCCCTGCACCTGGGCACGGACAGACTGCCTTCCTAAACTCTGTTTGCACTACAGCAGATCCCAGGTATCCAGCATTTCTATTTATCCTTGGTAAGAGGTCACTTCATATTTATTTGCATTTATTCCTTTTGCAGATGCTCTTACCAAGCGGGGCCTGCGGATTGGTACATATAATAGGGCTAGATGGATAGAAATTGATGTACATTAATGGTCTGTAGCACAGCTGAAGCAAAATGTCATTGTATAAAATACTATATTGACAAAATAACAAATATGTCAGTATCCATAAACCTTAAGATCCGTGCCCACTTTCTCCTACTCTAAAGATTCTCAGCCATCTCAGAAAGCAACTATCATACCTGTATCCACACATTATATGCTTTTAGGAAGAGAATTTTTGGGCTGCCAAAAGCAACCCAGGCTTCCGAATGCAAGAAGGCTTGGAAGGTGATGCTGTCATAGCTTGTAGGTCTTTCTGGAGCTCTGTTTGCTCGTAGAGCTCTGGGTGGGGAGAGTTTGTGAGACGGCGAGGACTGCTTGTTGAGTCTGGATAGTAGCTATGGAAAAAAAGAAGGAAAGAGAACTCTACAAACAAAAAAGGCAGTTTCAGCTCAACTGATCTGAATAACAGTCCTTTTTGAGGAGCCTTACGCCAAAACAGGATCTGGAAAGACAATCAGGCGTGGCCACATCTGTTGGCCTTGAGAGGAGAGAGGGAACGAGAGCTTGAAACAGGAGTTTAATCCATGCTACCCATCCATGAAGCAGTCACTGTTTATTAAAAACGAAATTAAATGCACTCCCACACTCGCCCGAACTCTCTCCAAATTCCTCAGTTACATGTAACGCCTCTAATCCACTTCCTTAATGACTGGTTGTGAGAAGCAACAGGGTCTTCCTTGAGGGTGCGTTGCAACAAAGCTGCAGTACTCGGTCTGACTGCCTTATTCATCATTTCTCAGGAACAAGCAAATGCATTTTTCTGCTTCGTCTCATTCATTTCCATGCACATAATTAACATGTCCATTGTGTGAATTGTTTACTTTGTTGTTTTTTTATTGTTTAAATTCAAATTGACATATTTCCTTATGGTTACAAATTTTTTTAATGACAAAAACAGTAAAACGTTTCAAGCAGATTCAGACAGTCAGTAACCATGTCTTATTATAGCATACCAGGTGATAAGTTTAACAGTTACCACTCAAGAAACACAGAAAAGTGGGGCGAGCTTTTCTACCTCCATGTTCAAACTGCTGAGTACAAGTGGACACACACTTACAAACATTAACGTAATGGGCAATTACTATAATTGATGGAGGCGGTTAATGTTGTGTAGCCTTATGCCAAGCATTTCTTCCATTTCCTATTCATGTACCGAGACAGCTACCATAAGAGCATAAAGGAGCATGTATTTCTCCTTTCTTGGCTCAAAATGAATTATTTCAATTTAAACCCACTCGCCCCCTTTCTGAAATCAATTTTAAATGGAATAGGCCTTTTGAGCCGTGATATTGAATAAGATCACCCATTGTCTCGCGTAACACGACTCCTCAGGAAAATCTGTCAGGGCAGATCTTTGTCCCTTTCAGATAAACCGATTGTAAGATAGGTGGCTTTGTTTTAATTCCAATGGCTGTGACTCAGGCCCTTTGTGTCGAGTGAATGTGGGTCCTTTTTGCTTGGCTGAGATTAATTATCAGACAACGGCTCACTCATGCAAGTGGAGGAAGGGGTCTTGTTCTCACCACTGTGTGTGGCGAGTCAATTATCCAAGGAAGATGGGAAGCCATTGTGACTAGTGAGAGTGACATTCTGGAACATCACCGGTGACAATGGAATCATTGAAGCTGCTTACTGTTGTCTGGGTAACTGTTTATCCGGAGATGGAACATCTGTTTCAGCAATGGCGGATGCAGAAATTTAAATGCAAATCGTAGGCCTGACTCAGGTGCCAAGGGTGTCTTTCACACAGACCAGTGCTAGCATGACGCCAGCGCTGTGCCATCTTGACACCTGGTTCAGCATTCTGAAAAAGACCCTCAATGCCCTTGCAGTGCTGGGACAAAAAAGGCTAACATCAGTCAGTCATTTGAATTCAAATGGTAATGGAAGATGTGGACAATGTATAGAGTACAGGTTTAATGTGTCAGTTTGTTTCACTTCATGCATATTGTTTTAACCCAAGTACTATTTTACAGCAAAGACCTTGGAAGAACGTACCTCTCCCCGAGGTTGCAGAATATGATGCTGGTTGTCTGTAGTGTCGAAACCTTTGAGCGGGAATTTCAGCCAGCTGACAGATAGGAGTCAGAGGGTGAACAGACAGCTGCCACTGCTGTTGCAGTTAAGCAGGCACGAGCCCACACCTGCAGCCTCCTCTCCCTCTGCCAGGTACACCCTCTCCCTCAGTCCAGGCATGAGAGAAATGGCAGGTATCCAGTGGGAGAGCAGATGGCAGAGGGCATTGGCGTTCTCATGAGCAGAGCCAGACCTCTGCAAGGAGGAGACATGGAAGTGTGGCATATTGGATAAGGAGCAGGACTGGTAACCAAAAGGTTATTGGTTCAAATCCCCACAGGGCCAGTGCTGCTGTACCCTTGGGCAAGGTACTTGACTCACAATTGCCTCAGTAAATATCCAGCTGTGTAAATGGATAACATTGTTAAAAAAATAAACTAGAATTGATGTTGATGTAGGACACAAGTTGCTCTGTATAAGAGCATCTGCTAAATGCCAATAATGTAATGTAAATATAATGGAAGGGCAGTAGGGCCAGGTAACAGTTAGTCCCGTGGGCATTCATCCATCCACTGAAACCCTTCTATATGGGGGAGTAGTTGCTCTCTGTGGATGGGGGCTGATATGTGAGGAAGAGGATGGGTGTTCCTTCATTAATGTCCTACAGCAGTACAGCCCTCAATCCTTGCTCTGAGAGGTTAGTGTTGGCTAGAAATGGGTGGGAGTAGCCCAGTGTTTTTAGGATGTCTGAGCAGTATGTCACTTTCATTTTCCTGAGCAAGTAGTCAGATCTGTCCATCCATGGTAGCCACCCTTGCTGATGTGTGGTATAGAAATTATGTGAAAGGAAAGGCAAGAGATGTTCTCAGCAGCAAGTCCTCACAGGTGATTTTGTTTGAAGTTGAGGACAGTCATGAATGGTGTCCACTTTTTTTTTTCTCCTTTGGATTAAAGAGGACCCATTTTATAAGAAGCCCAGATGTTGTGCTCCATTTTGGGCCAGACAGCACTCCTTCAGGTTAAACCTGCCAGGTGCAGGGGCACTACAGCATAGTCTGCTGTCAGATAATTCCAGGGTCTCAGAGTGGATACCTTCTTCCAGGGAGGTCATAGCACAATCCAGGTGTGATTGCAGCACACTTTTCATGTGCTCCTGTCTTAATCCTCATTAAGATAAAATGGAGAATTTGGCAGTGCAATACCTTAATGACAGTGGAGAGTGCTATCTTTTTCGCGAGCAGCGGAGGTTAGAGGAACCTTCCTGACAGCTTAATTCAGGTATAGGGTGGAAGCACAGAGGACGTTTCCCAAGTGATTAACGAGGGATGGGTTAGACTTTGATAAGTCGTTAGAGAGGCAGATTGATCATGTGGTTTCAGTGCAAGGACAGCAGGTGTGGACAGTGCATGCTTTGATTAACTACACTTGACCATTTGCTTTACCCCAATGTGAATATTTTCCCTTCTATGATCATTTTTCCACCAGTATGGCAGATTAATAGGGGATATGACCGTATCAATCTAGTCCAGCACCTAATGTAGCTCATGCCGTCCCTGTGACATAGTCAATGAAGGATCCATGAGGGTAGGGCTGTTCCCCCGGCCTCCAGAAGTGATTTCCAGGCCATACTATGGATAATGGGTTTAGAGGACCTGAAAAGGTTAAAAGCCTCTTGATGACTGGGGCACCTCATATGTAGAGGAAAGTGCATATGGAAGCACCTATTCCTAGGAAGCATCTTTCATCCACCGAACTGTCTGCATGTTATAGGTGCACAGAGGTGCACAGCTGTTTTAGCCTACTTGCTGTTCCTCAACACCCTCATCTTAAGGGAGGTCCCCCTAGCTCATGAAGGGCAGCAGTATAGCATAGTACTAAGGAGCAGGGCTCGAAACTGCAAGGTTGCTGGTTCAATTCCCGGCTGGGACACTGTTGCTGCTGTACCCTTGGGCAAGTTACCTAACCCAGAATTGTCTCAGTAAATGTCCAGCTGTATGAATGGATAACAAGTAAAAATTGTAACCTATGTAAGTCAATCTGGATAAGAGTGTCTGCTAAATGACAATTATATAATGTAATGTAATGAGGGACTCCCTTGGAAGGTTGACTTAGCTGATCATCTGAACACTCTGGGTCCTCATAGTCTTCTCTTCTGCCACTTGCTGAGTCAGCTTGGTCTGGGCTAATGCATAGCTTCTCTGAGCAGGTAGGCTTCTGGGTAAGGACCATGGCATTATAAGGACACGGAAGAGAAGGCAAGGTGGCCATATTGCTGCTGGATGGCAGACCTAGGAGGACCCTCAAGGTGTGTCATTTAGCAGATGGCTTGGGTGAGCTGGCCCAGCCCTTCCAGTGCTCTTTGGTCATTTACATACTTCTTCATGCCTTAGAAACCAGGTAGTAAGGACTTTCATGCAAATAGATGTCTGAGTCCTGTTCGGGTGCCTGTATTCTCCACCAAGTCTGTAGTTTTGCATGATGGAATAAAAAAAAAAGTCACGCTCCATTGGAATCATTGGTGTTTTCCACAAGGCCCCTGCTGTCTCATGTGACTGCCTACTTACTGCACAGTTTGGTTTCTGTCACGCCACACAGCAGCTTTTACCAATCGTGACTGTGAATTTGGCACCTGGGGAAGCCTGGGGACCTGCCCCAAAAATGGTTTGCATTACACAACAGCAGTATTTACTCCTAACACAAAATCATAAACTAATTATGGGTGGGTGAACTTTGGATCGAAAGCCGTGTGACGATAAGGAGTGACTACACAATGTAGGCAGGGAGTTTGTGTTGGTGTTTACTACTCAGAGACAGCAGGGCCCATGCCTGTGGGCGTTTATTGTACCCCACAAGGGAAGGCAGGAGCTGGAGAGATAAAACAGGGCGTGAAATAAAGTAATGAAACTGAAGTCTAAATATACCTGCATTAAATACAGGTGAGTCACTCGTAGGAGGCCTGTTGAGAGGAGTGGGAGGGGGTGCCTCGGCTGTGGTGTCTGGGGGCGATCGGTGTTGTTGCGGAGGGTCCCAGGAGGATCTTCTTGGAAGGGGCGGCCCCACGGGACGGCTCTGCAGAGCAAAAACTAACGGCAGCCGGGGGAGAGTGAGCGAGCGTGCGAGGCCGCTTGCTGGGAGCTTCCTCACCGGGCGCTCGAGTCAGGCTGCTTCCTACAAAACGCCGTGCTAATCGCAAGATGCCTCGCGTCTGTGTAATTAGGAAACGAGGTGCTGTTTTCGTGTGAGAGGGGAAGCAGAGCAGCTATCCGCAGTGCTGAAGCTTATAGCGGGAGTTTTGGCCCGTTGGGGGAGCTGGCGCGGTGCCAAATGGGTAGTCGCCGCTGTTGTAGCACTCAGTCAGGCACGCCCCCCGCACCTGCGGCTTCCTCTCCCTCCGGCTCGGGCGCTGTAGAGAATCTCAGCCCTGTAGGTAGGAGGGCTGATCCTGCTCGCATTGTTACAGCGATTACCGGGCTGTTGTGTAATTGCTCGGTACATTAGCGGAGCCGAGGCGTCGGTGCTGGAAGACGTGCCTCTGCCAGGTGCTGTATCCCTCCTGAAGGGTGCCGGGCTCAGCGGGGCTCGGCCCAGTCTGTCTTTTGGACTGACTCCCAGGATGATATAACCGCCGTCTGCGGCCTTAGTGTGACCCAGGCTGTGTAACAAGAACTGCAAGCAGATACTGCTGCCTGAGTGAAAAGGTAGTGTGGCTCACCTTAAGGGCAAGATGGAGAACATTAATTTTTTAATACCACAGACAATATACATGTCAGAGAATGGGAAGTAAGATAAGTTATGCCGCCAATTCCCAGGCACACGTTTTGGTGTCAGTCTTGCGGGGGGTGTCTGGTATTCCCACCAGGACGATATACTTTCTGTTTCTTGCAGGCTCCCTTAGTTGTAGTTTTATGGCCAGAGTATTCAGTGTTGTGTGGCAGTGTGCAATGGATTCCCTCACAGCCCTCATTAAAGGAAGAAGCAGCATAGGATTCCCAGTGGAAAATGAAAAAACAGAAGGAGCAGGAACAAGATGGTGGCACCCTGCAGGAGCAAAGCTAGAACTGACTGACAGAGCCCGTCTCTGGGGTGGGGAAGAAAAGAACAGATAAACCAGTCTTGGCCAGAGCTCACTAATATGTGTAGCAATCAGCACATGCAAAATGTGGAGGGAAAGGAGGAAAAAAAATACAGGAAGCGTTTGTGTGGGCAGGATTGCGGTGCAGAGTGATTTCCACGGTTGATTGCTGTGGTCAAGCCCTCTGAAAGCGCTCAATGCCGCTTGCATAAACAAGTGTTTAAATGTGAAAATGGAATTTCAGGGCTTCATGAATAATGGTCGGGATGTGCCGGCAGACATCCCCCCTGAAGGGGAGTGCTTTTGTGCGCAGACAGTGAGGCCCGGGGAAATGCGGAGCCGGGTTCGGGGAGGCGGGAGTGCCCCTCTGCCAGCCAGCCCGAAATTCATTTACATCACGTTTAGTCGTTTAACAGTGACTCTTATCCACAGCGACTTGCGTGGTACACAAAAGAAGGCAAATGAAGAGGGGTATAGGTACAAATGTCACTTGTAACACAGTTGAAAACAGTGTCATAAATATGTAAAACGCCATGCTACAGTCAATATGCTGTTATGCACAAGTTACATACTACAGGGTACAGAATACAAAGAGCTAAGTGTAGAAGTGTTATAATAGCAATCACAAGGTACACCGGTAATCAAGAGCATGTGGCGCTAAGAATGTGAGTGCTAAGCAAAAGGAGAGTCTGGGCTCAAGGAACAAAGATTCAGCCCGAGGAGGTGGGTTTTCAGTCTGTGCCACAGTATGGCCAGTGACTCTGCTGTTCTGACTGATATATAGAGCTAGCTTGTTCCACGACGGGGTCGATATAGAAGAAGAATGCACCCCCGTTGGGTGGCTAACCGTCACCACAGGTTGCAGTATGGAGAGCTCTGACAGGAATGTAAAGGTTTTATGGGGGCCTGCAAGTCGGGGCTGGCCTTGTTGACAGGCAAGCACCCCGGTTTTGGATTTAATATGGGCCATTACCAGCAGTCAGCGAAGGGAGATGATATGGCGGGTTGTACAGCAGTCAGCCGTGGCATTATGGATAAGCCATGGAACACCTGTGGTAGATGCAGGGAGACCAGCAGGACTTACGAATCCTGTTTACGTTCTTACAAAGGAATGGTACAAAATTAATGAGATATTCAGTATTACAGACTTCTGCTGCTCTGACATCTTCTAATACAGAGCAGCAGAAGAAACCACAGGCCTGTTGACATGACTCATTGGAAATCACATGAAAGGACTTGTACTTCCTCATCTGCTTGTCTCTGCTTCCTAGTACAGTCAGTTGGCCCTGACTGGAGTGGTATTATTGCTCCTGAAACAATGTCTATGAATTTTTTTTTTCCTGTGACTTTGATTATCTCATATGTATATGCTTTTTTTTGGTGGGGGGGGGGGGGGGGGGGGGCAGTGATTGTTTGTGTGTTAAATAAGTGAGTTAAGTTCACAATTGAAAAGAAGACTTAAAGCTGTGGGCAAGCCGAGAGTATTTCTTCATAGTAAAGTTTTCCTTACATGATCAATCAACAGATGTAAAATGTTGCACACATTAGCATGTGTGCCTGTGGCCTTATATTCGGAAGTTTTAGGCTGCCTGATTCAACCAGTAGATGGCCTGGGTATTTCATTCAAATAGGACACAAAAAAATTATATTTCAGGCACATATGAAAAGCCATACCTTGAACAGAGCTCTGGAGCAAAACGGAATAAAAACTTGTTTGTCAGCTTCATTGGTGTCTTGTGTCCACCAGTTAACCACCAGTTGCTCAAGAGCAGTTGTAAGTCACAAGTTAACCACTCTGCAAATCAAGTGATAGAAAAATAGATGGATGGGTGGATAGATTGCACATGGGAACCATAAGCGCAAGGCTAAAATTATAGTACAGCGCCACATACCACTGCATAATACAAGTGTTAAGTGCTTTGCAAGTCAGTTGATTTGAATGAGTGAGCGCACACCGGCATTGAGGATGCCGCTTGGCCTCACGGAGCACTGCTTCATTTCAGGAAACATTCTTACATGCATGAAGTGCAGCGCCTCTGGAGCGCTGGACCGAAGCACTCTCCTGTAACCTGATTTTTACAGTGTGCCTCATTTTACATACAGCTTAATTCTGTGTGCCAGCAGGAGATGATATTACCCTATGCACACGGCTGCACATACATTTTATCATGAATAACGAAAACATGCATTTCGTGTTTCTATTCTAAATATGACATACGTTTATTTATATTGAATGTTTATTTACAGGGTGTTTATTTTGCTATGCATTTTGACACTAAAGCTAAATACTTGTTCTTGTACCATATTTAACAAAATGCGATTGCTTTCCACATGTAGGAAGATTTGAAAGGTTTTAGATGAATAACAACTCTAAGATGTTCCTCCAAATCATATATTTAAGACAAAAATAAATATTTAAACTTAATGTTCTATTATTTAGATTTTTTCAGTATTTACTGAATGATTCATACATTTTGTAAATGTTTCATACATTTAGTAAATGTTTTAAGCATTGGCTAAATGTTTCATGCCGTTAACAAATATTTCATAACATTTCATAAGCCACCTTGGCGGGCAGTATGAAAGCTAACAGCTACTGCACGTTGAGTGGGGACCATTTTTAACACTGAAGGCTTGCTCCATTGTGGGGCAAAATTGGCAATAAGGTGTTTTTTTTCCCTGGAATGTGAAAGTGTATTGTGGTAGCCAGCTTTGAGCTGGCAAAGTGAGAAGGACCTGGTGAATCACTTATATAATGTGTGCATTGGCGTGTGGAGTGACATCAGCGTTAGTCACATAGCACAAGTAGGTTCCATAGATATGTACATACTTATTGTTTGCTTAATTGTGAAACATGCTTGGTTGTCTGCATACATAGATCGTGATACCTTCTACTTCTCCTTATCTGTCACCATAGGCGTCATTTACGCTGGGGACGCTGGGGACCCACCACTTTTTGTCGTGGCCCATTTTGTCCCCACCGCTTTAAAAAGGTGTGAACACGTCGAACCCGTCGTCGTCCCCAGCACTTTTCAAAACAAACTGCCGCCCATGTCTGTCACCACAAGGTGTGCACAGTTTGTCTTTGCGGTAATGGCTGTTTCTGTTGCAGAGTGCTAAATGCAAAGATGACTTGCACTAGTCTGCAAGATGACTTGCACTAGTCTAATCACTGCACAGAATGTCACATTGACTTACGTCCTTGCTTACCAGCTTTACATTTACATTTACATTTATTTATTTAGCAGACGCTTTTATCCAAAGCGACTTACAAAAGTGCATACAGTAGGTACAGCGACAGTACGGGGACAGGATGTGTACAGTTCCACAATGAGAGTTCTCAGCTGAGAGCAAGGTCTGTTTGAGGACGCAGTACTATCAGATTTTTACAAGTACAGCCTAAAGGGCAACTAGTACAATACACTTTCAAACGGCAAACTTCAACAACTTCAAACGGCACAATGAGCGTCAGGGTAAAGGCGGCAACAAGAGACAAAATTTAAAAGCACAATTTAAAAAGCACAGCAATTTACGACAGCACTGATGGACGGGGGGGGGGCAGCAATTGTGTGCTGGGTCAGTCCAGGTAGAGTCTGAAGAGGTGCGTCTTCAGGCCCCGTCTGAAGGACTGTGTTGAAGAAGCTGTCCGTAGCGAGACCGGGAGTTCATTCCACCACTGGGGAGCGATGTAGGCGAAACGCCGATGTCTGGCAGAACGAGCACCTCCTGCCTTGACCATGCAGGGAGCAAGGCGTCCAGTTGCTGCTGAGCGTAGGGGTCGGGCTGGTGTGTAGGGCTGGATGAGTTCTTGGAGGTAGGCAGGGGCTGTCCTGTTGACTGCAGAGAAGGCGAGGGTCAGGGTCTTGAATCTGATCCTGGCAGCGACAGGAAGCCAGTGGAGGGATTTCAGCAGGGGAGTAACATGGGAGAATTTGAGGAGGTTGAAGATCAGTCGGGCAGCTGCATTCTGGATGAGCTGGAGAGGGTGGGTGGTGCATGCTGGGAGGCCTGCAAGGAGAGCGTTGCAGTAATCCAGTCGAGGGAGAACTGTGGCCTGGATAAGGAGCTGCGTCGCGTATGTGGTTAGGAACGGGCGAATCCTCCTGATGTTGTGGAGGAGGAATCGGCAGGCCCGTGACGTGCGAGCAATGTGCTCCTTGAAGTCCAGGTTACTGTCGAGGGTGATGCCCAAGCTCTTTGCTGTCCGAGAGGATGGTATTGTGGTGCCATCGAAGGTGATGGAAAGGTCATGCAGGGAGGAAGGGCCGGCTGGGATGAAGAGGAGATCCGTTTTACTGAGGTTCAGCTTCAGGTGGTGGGATGTCATCCATTTATTTATTGTATTAAAATATATATATTCAAAAATGGAATTCTTTTATTTGACATAGTTTGTATAAAAACAGCGCATCAAAGAGGAATATTAGTCTTTACCCTGTGTGGTTAGTGAATGGTAGCAAATTTCAAACAGTGATTTGGCTATATTTGTCAAACCCATTAAGCCTGTGGCTTGGTTGATGTCTGATGCAAAAGGAGCTGACAAAAGCCAGACCCAGTCAGACGCAGGCAGACAAACACAGTCAAAAACGTCATTACACAGGCACACCCAGTCAGATACACTCTAGCACAGACAGACACAGTCAAATATGCTGTAAAAAGCATTACATTACATTACATTAGCAGATGCTCTAATCCAGGGCAATTTACATGGGTTACAATTTTTTACAATGTTATGCATTTAATCAACTAAATATTTACTGAGGCAATTGTGGGATAAGTAGCTTGCCCAAGGGTACAACAGCAGTACGCCAGCAGGGCATCGAACCAGCAACTTTTTGGTTACAACCCCTCTTTCTTACCACTGTGTTACACTGCTGCTCGACCTGTGAAGGAGTCTGACACAGTCTGACACAGTCGGACACAGTCGGACACGCCGTGGTGGGATTAAGAGCTTGTCTGGAAACACTCAGACGTTATGTATCGCCTCAATTATGTCATCGGCGGCGTGTCCCCCCTCTGCTCTCCAGCCTGCAGTTGTTCCCTGCCTGAGCTGACGGAGAGAGGAGCATGTGGCCCCTGTGTTGGCCATCTGTTGCGAGTGTGAGCTCCACATGGCATTTATCATCGTTACACTGCCCCTGTTCCCTCCGCCGGCGCACGCGGCTTGCGGCTTCGCCTCTTCGCTCAAGGAATACGGTTAATCAGCAACACTGACTTTTTCCGGTTTCGTGATCTTGCTGCATCTGGAAGTTAGCATGTGGTCGTGTTCACCAATGACCTTTTCATTTTTCTTTCCTTGAAAACGTCCCCCCCCCAGCTTCACTGTGATGTTTGCGGTGACAGATCCGGATGTCACAATAAATCGTCTGTGTCAACGGCTCCTGTCACAGAGACTTAGTTTATGTAATACTGTTGGTGAGGGTTTTTTTTCGTAGAGATGGTGATGTGGAGATTGTGCCCCTTTGCAGTGCTGTGCCGCAGCTGGTGGAGCCTGCTAAGCTGTAAATATCGAGCATCCCTTAGGAAAACAGGATAGGAGTCAGACGTTTCACACTTGGGACAAAACAAACAGATAATTGATGCGCGGACTAATTATATTTTTTACCGGAGCACTCTTTTGTCAGGTAAGATGCATGCACTCCAGAGGGACTGAGGTGTGAGTTTGAGTAAGGGTTAGGAGGCTGGGAGAGGGGGTGCATGCTCCAGCCCTTTAATGATCATTAAGATTCAGGCCTCACCACCACCTCCCTGGGGTAGAGAGCCCCCGTTCCCTCGTGGGCCGAGTAGAGGCGGTGTGGTTCCCCTGATGGGGTGCGCCGAGGTCGGCCTGGGGATGGCTGATGGAAGACGAGGCTAATGACTGTCGGGAAGCAGTACCGGGCGTTTGCTGAGATTCTGCACAGTTCATCAAGGCTGTTCTCGTTTCCTGATTCCAGTCACAGTCAGCAGAACAGAGAAACTGGCATACCGTTCACGGACCTTTAAAAAAACGAAGATGAGACGCGGCTTTTGAAATCGGCAAGGACTCTCCCGGTCAACGGGCTGACTCCAGGCCTCTTCTGCTGGCGGAAGTAGAACCACAAACTAGAACCATGGATTTCTGGTTCCTGGTCTTTTCTCTGGAGTATTTTCTTTTTGACGCAATTAGAACAAGGCACAGTTCCGTATAGTACCCGAACATAAACTTGCGTCTGTTAAAGAGGCATGAGGGATAGTGGGTGGAGTTGTCCAACCCACTGCCAGGCACAGCCAATCAGGTGAGAGCAAAATAAATTTGTCATAAAGGCCAAAAGCATTTTTTTTTTTTTATTGAGAAAAATCTGCTCAAGTGAATAATGAAAATATTCATTACTTTTTGCTTGTGTCAGCCGATTAGTCTGCTCAGATATATCTTAATATCTTGCTGGAAGCTTAACAGCTATTTCCTGTTTCTTGCAATTGCCACTTAGTCGGTGTTCAATGGCAATAGTGTTTATCTCTGTGGTGAGCACTGTCTGAGCAAATGAACAGTTCAGACGCTACCTGAGGGAGCTATCTAGCGAATTGCAATTTTGGGATTTTAGGATTGTAGTAACTCATGAAGACGCATTTGGCCTGGCTAATCCCAGGAAACACAAAAAGCTTTGTACTACGAGAAACCTCAGAGCAGACATTTCCCCATGAGGAACTATTAACTTTTTTCTGTACAGCTAGATTGCCAACCATGGTATATAAATCTGTAATCTTTTATCTTTCAGTCTCATCTGATTGGCTGGGCCTGGCTTTGGGGCATTATCACCCAGTGGTGCTTTTTGGTTCTTATTTCATGGTTTGTGGTTGTAGTACCCTCATCTCAGGTTCGCAAAAAGAAAACCCAAAACAAGTTCCATCTGACTGAAGCCCGTTCTTGGGGGGGTCACAGTACAGTTACAGTGTTGGCACATGGAGAGGACCTACGCAGGAACTAATGAGGCAGGGCGGCTTTCAGGTGTAAACAGGCGTGGCTAACATCACGAGGCGAGGCTGAGTGCCCGGAACATGCAACGTGGGCGAGGGGGCCCGCTTTCAGAACACCACCCCCCACCCCCCTGGTTTGCAGCATCAGGGAATCAATCTCAAGGCCACTTCTGAGCCATCTGCGAGAACACGTTTCTCTCTCTTCTGCCCGTCTCAGTTCTCTATCCGTCTCTCTGATCTGATCAGATGTTCGCGCTCTGAGTGAGAACAGCGGGGCGACAGCCTCTCTCTCTTTCTCCGCGTTCGGTTTGGGCCTGGCTCCGACCGGCCCGTCCAGATGGTCTGCGGTTTCTTTCAGATGTGGAGACTCTGCCCCGAGGCCTGTTCCTCCCTGCAGAGCTATCAAGCATCACTCATATTCCATTACTCCCTCCTCTCCTCTCTCCTCCCTGTCTCCACTCTCTTACCTACTGTGGCACCAACGACGACAAAACGCCTAATAAATTGATGATCAATAAATTATTCTACAGATATCAAATTGTTTTGATACCGTGGGACTCTCATTTACATTAAATAGACAAGCCACGCCTTGCTGAAGAGTTGTTCGCCCGGCAGATTCTGGTTGGACTATGGTGAATTGTGAACCTGTTCAATTGTGATATTGTACACAAAGTTAAAGCTTTGTTGTTACCTTCTCCTATTCCGCTAAGTGGGGGATTCCCTGCAGTTCAGTTGATTCTGTAGTCTCGGTTATGTTCCTCCATTCTTGCAAATTAGAGGTTTGGAGTTGTTACATAATTTGGTTTGTGCTGATTTGTATTCAGTGGCATACAGTGGGAAAGGAAGTTTGCGTCTCTCTAAAGTCTTTACAGCTCTGTTTGGACTTGCTGCCATGTGGACCTCAGTAATAGCTTCAATGACGATGGGGAAATCCCTCTCTCATTCACTGTTCCTCCTGTGGTTACATTTTAGTTAGGTATATATACTGGGTTTGCCAACAAGTTTGCTGTTTAGATTCCAGGTGGTGCATTATTGTTTTGCCCTTGAACATGTTACTTAAGCTGAACTGCTTCAGTAAGCATCCAACTATGTAAATGAAGAATCTGTGAGATTTTCAAGTCATTCTGAAAAAGGGCATCTCCCAGGCAGAATAATCAAAAAATGAAGTCAGGTGTGGAATACACAAAACTGTTGTTCCGCTCCAGACAGAACGTTCACTACTTTAAATCAAACTTCCACAAAGATTTTTGTATTCTTTACAGTATATTTATGTCCGTTATAAGAGCCAGCACACAGTGACTCTCAATGACTTAGTTCCATAAAATGTCTCCATTTTGGACGCTGACAAAAGGGCGGGTGAAATGTTTTACTCCAACTTCAGCTTCATCCCCTGACCTGTTTGTATTTTGAAAATACAGTTTCTAAAAATTTTACACACTCACAATTTTATCAAGTATTTTTTGAATCGCTCTTCCTGTCCACCACGTTCACGTTGGTGCCCCCCCCCCGACACTTTCTGTGTTGGATACAGAGGGGAAGAGTGCTGGGTAAAGGGGTCCAAGGTATTCGGTTGCTGGGGACAGTGTTTGGGGTACAGGGGCAGGGGGTAAGAGGTAGAGTGTTGGGTAGAGAAGGATAGATTGCTGAGGAGAGTGTTGGGTGCGAAGGGGCAGGGAGGGAGAGAGAGATGAAGAACACCAGATCACTTCTTTGTGTTCCTCTCTTCCACCCTTTCATCTGTCACTTATGTTACTGTGGAAACAAGGGGTAAGGTCCGAAATTTTGCAGCACATCCGATTTTAGCTTAGTCTGTTTGCTCAGGAAAAACAGCGAGTGCGGACACAGGATGGGCGAGGCGGACTTCATAGATCAGATAGGCAAACAGCAGCCGGAGATTTGCTTGTCCTTTCTCTGTCCCCACCAGGAGGGAGAGAGGCTTGTACAGGGCAGAGATAGGCAGGCAGGCAGACACAAGGAGACAGACCGATAGATGGAAAGAGACAGACAGTCAGGTAGAGACAGACAGACAGGCAGGCATAGCAGAGGCCCACAGAGCTGAAGTCTATTCTTGATCTAGGAGATTATCACTCTCTTACTCCCACTAACAGGATCGATGAGGCCCAGGATCTTGGGGGGTAAAGGGGTCATGCGTTTGATCCTCGTGGGGCTTGTGCACTACTTTATAGAACATTTCTTGGCTTGTATCTCAGCTTGCTGTTCCGTTACTTCATTGGGTAATCACAGAGGGCCAGGTGTCTGTCATCGGCATTCAGTGTGTGACAGAGTCACATTCCTTGGCCCAAAGCAGGAGCAGCAACGGTCATTTGTGATTGGCCAAAAAAATCACAACACGGCTCCCCGAAGCTGAGTCAGAGGGAAAGGGCGAATGCCTTTTCTGACCGTCCCAGACGTCTTTCATGAGGTTAACTGGAGCGTGAGGGGAGCCGTTCATCTTTTTGATTTCATAACTTTTCTCGCTCATCACGGCCAGAATGCGGGGATTTGAGCTGGCTGCTCCACTCTTTGCAGGAACACAGTAGGCTCACGCGGAACATGAAATTTAACGAATTTAAGCCTTCTGTACTTCAAAGAGTGCAACCAGGATTTTATAAATGAGGCCAGGCACGTTACATCTGAGTCCGGTGTTATTTAGTGGAACGGGAAGAGGTCTTTTCAACTGTTCCTGCTGTTTGTTTTTCAGATTTCATCAAAGTCACATGAATCTTCTCCAGCAGCAGCATATTTCATTATGACTGCAGCCGTAAATTGTCCTCATTCCTTGTTGCTGTGGAAACACATTTCCATTTCACTTAGTTTAATAAGTTTTGAACTTTGTCACCAGCAGCAGGTACAATGAAGTGTTTCAGGGAATATCTACACTGGGTACACCTGTGTCGACTGAACACTTGCTGAGATTTTGTGCCTGTGTCGTCAAGCATTTCCTAGTGTCCCATCCTCTTGTACAAGAACCGAAACTCACCGAAAATAAGGCTTCTGGCCTACAAAATGTTTTCCACGGTCTTTTTCAGGGCACTGAAAGGCTAAGAGGGAGCCCCAAAGCTTCACCCTTAGTTTCACTTGTGGTCTGAACCAAGATGGGACAGCGGGGTTAGGGCAGCGGATATCTACTGTGTATGTTTTTTTAACAGCCTTGGACAGGAAGAGGGGCCTCATGGTCCCTCTGACTCTTTTGTGTTTTGAAGCAGGAGGCATTATGAGGTTACCACAGGGATAACTGGCTTGTGGCCGTTCACAGCAGCATCGCTTTTTTTATCCTTGGAAATGAGCTAATGCTGTCATTGTGAAAGAGCAATCCCAGAGTGTTTGATTGTTCAGTCACTTATAGAGAACATGAGCTGGGTTTGGGCCAGGTATCCCCCATTGACTTCCACTGTGGATCACTTTCAAAGAATCATGGGAAACCATGGGCTAGCTAAGGAATTCAGTGCAAAAAACCACCACCAACTGAACCTCAATGTTAAAATTGAACTGTGATTATAAATAATGCTATTTATCTGTAACTGAAAATAATTATTTCAGTTAGTCTGGTTATTAGTTTTGTTTTGTTGTGAGTGGCATGCCAGACCATGCCAGAATTCTCTGTATGAATTAGACATTTAACTTATGCAACACCTACACAGGGGCATACTAATGGTTTTTCATCACAGCGTATAGCTAGCTCCCTAATCTTAGTTGCTGGAAAGTGACTGATAAAGAAAAACAATGACAAAAAGTTTCTGGCAAGAGCTTATGTGCAAATAGCTAGCCAAGGAAATGATACAATGGTGAAAGTCCTGTTTGCATCCTGCATTTACATAAATACATAAGGTATCATTATCAAGCCAACAAAAATTTAAAAAAAAAAATATTTGGAAATACACATAAACACAAACATCCAGTCCTCTCTCTGGCTAGCATGGTTAACAGATAAAGATACGATCAACCAGAGACACAATAACAAGCTCAGCTATTCCATTATGAGATTGAAACACTGGATGTCTTTAGCAGTGTACTTGGTGGTTAAGGGTGTAGACTCCATTCATTTGACTAATGTAGTGTTTAAAGAGAATTATCGAGGCTTTTAACGTGCCTCTTCAAGGCAACCACAAGTAGTGTTTATTTTCAGAACTGTCAATATTTGCTCACAAGCTGTCCAGTCCACCTTAAACTGTGTAGCTGGAAGTGATTGTGACGGTAGAATTGGCAGCCATGATCGGTCAATTGTTCAACCCCTTGATTTGATTAAACTAACTGCAGCTTAAAGCCAGCTGTTTGTGAAATTTATGGACCGTTTTATGAAGGAGCCGCAGAGAACAGCTCCGGGATGGTCCCGTGTCGCCTTGACTTTCTTTTCACATCGGTGTGAATTTGAATGTCAGCTGTTTTTGTCATATGCTTTTAAAAATTAAAGACATTTGTTTGATACCCCAGGCTCCTGAAGCTTTTAAAACCTAAAAAAAACACAATCCAGTTCATCACATTAAGAAACATACTTAAATCATTAATAAAATATACATTTTTATATTATTTGTCTAAATAAAATGCTTATCTGGGCAATATGATCTGCGCCTGGTGCGTTTGCTCCTGCAGGCTACCATTTCATCCATTTTAGACAAGATCAGTGAGCTTGGCGGGAGCTACCACCAGCTCCAGGTCTCTCTGTCAGAGTTGGTTGGCTACTGACAATGCTTCCAAACACATTAGGGACAAAGGAGAGCTGTCATTGGTTGAACATTAAACTGTGGCCTCCCTGAATGTGCATGCCTTCGGGATTAGTTAGTTCAGGGAGCTGTTCACCAGCATTCTGTATGCTTGCCTTTGTTTATGGAGTGTTGTTTTTTTCTTTTTTTTTTTTTTACTGGGGGGTAGGGGGCTATATGTCTTTGCCTGTATGTGTTTCCCCTCTGTATTCCTGCTTCTCTGTCCACATGTGTAGTTACTAGTGCCTGTAATGGGGGCCTGGTACTTTCCCTAAC
Organism: Megalops cyprinoides; assembly: GCF_013368585.1. Lineage (NCBI taxonomy): Eukaryota > Metazoa > Chordata > Actinopteri > Elopiformes > Megalopidae > Megalops > Megalops cyprinoides. The sequence continues at coordinate 7,351,131 of NC_050594.1, read as the reverse complement.
TTGACAACTAATAATCCACCTTTGTTAAATCCTGTATATGAGATTACTGCCCACTCTCTCTATTCTCTCCTGGCAGATGGTGTACGTTGACAGTTTGACAGTTGTAGAAACCAGTCTGGCTTTTTTTTTTTCCCTGCTTCCGCCCAGAAATAGTTTCTCAACTAATTTTGTAATTATAACCACTTGCTTGCAGAAACTGGAAATTGTATTACCACATGCAAAGCAAGATCAGAGTCGTTTCAGTTTAAAGAATCTGAAATTTATATAGAATTATAGAAGCTTATACCTTATATAGTCGTCACCTTTTTACCTAGCTGCTCACACAAATAAGAAAGAAGGATTACTGTGTATAATGTATGAGGGAAGCGTAATTGCCCACCCATTAACGAAAATACGTGGACAGCTGTCATGCACACAGGTTAGCTTTAGCTCTGTCAGCAGTGCGCTGTTGTAATAGTGATCCATCAGTGTTTGAAAGGGTTAACCGTGAAACATTAAGGAAAGAAAGAGAGAGAGAGAGAGAGAGGCCCCCGTTTCAGTAATGAATTACAGGACGAGGCTGGCCGATCACGCGGTTCTAGGCGGGAGTAATTAACATTCTGCTACTAAGCGTTCCAGACATGAGAGGTCTTGAAGAATTAAGCAGAACATAAATTATGATAAATAATCGGAGGGTGAATCTGAGCGGGGGGCATGGTGTCAGCGCTGCATCAGCGTTCCTTTAACGATCGGCCACTTTGCGCGTTGGATACGCCTTTGAAGGGGGCAGGAGAGCAACCGCAGTCACGCAGTTCCAGTGCACTTGATCCCATCATAATGCGTCCTGGTTTTTATACGAGCTATGGAGAGATTTTTCTAGAATGATGAACCTATCTGGAATAATTCAAGTCTTCACTGGAGAGGTGGCTCCTTATATGGCTATTTGCTCGCGTTGCCTCACTTGTAAGGCACTTTGGATAAAAGCGTCTGCCAAGTGAATAAACGCAAATGTAAATGTAGAGATGTCGCTCCAGACTCTGTGCGGTTAGTTTTGTAAAATGGTGTCTTTTCCTGGCGCTCTGTGTTGGCTGGGGAGAGGGTAAAACAGAGCAGGACTTCAGGCTGCAGACTCTGTGTTCATCCGGCGGAGCCCTTTCCCCCGATCTCCTCAATTATTCAGCGGAACGCGGTTTGCCTGGATTCGTTATCTGCAGAAGCCGGTGAGCCGCCGGGGTAATCAAGCCCAGCAGATACACCACGAGAGCCCATTGACCCGAGACAGTGACCTCTGCCTTCAGAAACACAGCCCCCACCTCCACCACACCCCCCCCCCACCACACCCCCCAGCCAAGGCAGTTATTTTGAACAAGCCCATGAGTGTAGGCCCAGGACTAATAACCGTTTTTCGTCAGGACCTCTTCTCTGCCTAGTTCTCCTTCCCTAGTTCAAAACAGGCCCACAGGCCCTTTTTGATGTACAATGATTGTAACACCACTGTCTGAAAGGAATGCTGCCATTATTGTTGTTTTTGACATTGTTAACTCATCTTGCTTGATGGTACCTCCTTTAGTGAGATGGGGTAATCCAGGGAGTATGTCGCTCGTACTCATCTGAAATGGTGTACATAACCTGGTGTACTTCAGAGCGAAAGCAAGTGTCCAGGTGTCTGGATCTGAACGTAGGAAAAAGATGGAATAACCATTTACTTCGACTCATGAAGAATTGTGACATGTTTTTGTGGAGGGTTGGGGGGGACTTGAAGGCAATCTTTTTATTAAGACCTTTGGAGATGTGCCAAGCCCATCTTTTAGCTCTCGAAATATAACAAAAACATTTCTCCTCATGAACCATGTTCTGACCCCTCCATCTTAGAAGGCACGCTTTGCTCCGGCCATGAGCTCCCCTTGAAGACTTTTCACTCTGGTTTTAGATTCATGAATTTTCTTTTTTTTTTTTTATCTTAATCCTCTAGATGTAGCTCTGAAGTCAAAAATGTGGAAATGAAAAATGGCTCTATAATGAAGGGGATTACTCTGGTGGAGATGTAGTTACTAGGCAACAGTTAGCAGCCGTTTTACGAGAGGACTCGAATGAAAGGTTGTTGGTTTTTTTTTTTTTTTGAAGGGTGCCATTTTCAAGCACAGCAGCGTTTCCGCGGTTCAGATTGCCCCGGGGCACCCTCAGTAAGGACCTGTCGCTCTAATCAGTAACTAATATACATACGGCTGAAGGGCAAACGCGAACTCGCTTGACCTCCCAACGTCTGTTTCCCACTGTACCCTGTCTCCAGTGCCGCAGTTTTGGGCAGCTGACAGAGACACTGCTGAAGAGCTCTGTTGAGATCCATGTGAAAGCAGGGAGCTGTGGAGCACACCAGCAGAAGCATACAAATAAAGCTCATTCGGCGCTTGTCTGCACAGCCTTAGTCCACGTGTTGGTAACGTCAGTGCTATGAAGTGTCCTTATCGGTCATTATGGAGTGGGGTGTCTCCACCAGTTCGGGAGAGAATGTGAGAATGCATTACATTAGCTTATAATTAGATCTCCTTGGCAGCCACTCTTATACAGAGCGACTTACATAGGTTACAGTTTCCACACGTTATCCATGTGTACAGCTGGATATTTCACCAAAGCAGTTGCCAAAGTTTGGGGTAAGTACCTTGCCCAAGGGTACAACAACAGTGCCCCGCCTGGGAATTGAAATGACAACCTTTTAGGCTGTGAGCACTTACCCCATTACTACTGACATGTGAGCTAACTTTACGTGTTGGCTCTGTGTTTAAAAATTTTGTTGCTTGGAAACACTTCTCCTTTACATCTAAACGTACTGGTGTCTTGCTGGGTCGTCCCTAGCAACCGCAGTGGAGGTGCAAACAGAGTTACTTGGAGACACACCTGTGGTGCGGGGGGGGGCTGAGTAGAGCTTTCTTGTGTTTAAAGTTCTTAGAGCCGCCTCTGCGAGTTCCATTATGACGGCACTGTTAGCCAAAGCACCCTCTGCCTTCACCGTGTATCCTTCCTCCAGGACCTTGCAGACCCTGCCTTCGTTCTGTATCCTTCCTCCTGGAGGTGGAACCTGGAGAAGCGCGTTCCTGAGCACAGCTCGTGTACGCGCAGGTTGAGCAGGGAGAGGACTCCACAGGTGGGAGCCGATAGCGGAGGAGAGGGACAGGAAGTGCCCGCTACCCTTCCTGTTCCTGCTCTTAGCTCACAGGGAGGCGAACAAACGCGAGCACAGCGGCGCTTCCCCGTCTCTGAATCCAGCAGAAAGACAGAGCGCCGCAGGGCTCTGCTCAAACTCCCAGCCTTCCTCTGCTTTTCATCTGAATGGGGGCTTTTTATCTGAAAGGAACCCTGGAGAGATTGCGATACAGGATGAGGCCGATACCACTCGTGAGCCAGAGCTCTTTGGCTCCCGTCTAACATGAGTAAACAAAGGCCAGCTTGTGGCTCTTGGATCGAGCACTGCTGAGGTCTCCAGTTTCTGACGACTGCAGTTCTAAAATCAGTAAATAAAGGCCTCCTCACCTCCATTGCGGCTCTTAGCTCATGAGATGGGATGCTGAGGTCTCCAGTTTCTGGAGACTGCAGGTCTAATATCAGTAAGCAAAGTCCACCTCACCTCCATTATGGCTCTGAGGTCTCCAGTTTCAGGAGGCTGCAGGTCTAATATCCCTAAGCAAAGGCCACCTCACCTCCATTATGGCTCTGAGGTCTCCAGTTTCAGGTGGCTGCAGGTCTAATTAATATCACAAAGCAAAGGCCACCTGACCTCCATTGCGGCCCTTAGCTCAGGAGACTGGACGCTGAGGCCTCCGGTTTCAGAAGACTGCAGTGAAGTTACAGTGCAGGGCTGATTCATAAAGCTGGAGGTCACCAAGAAAAAAGGTTGCAGTCATCCCAGCTTGTTGTCTCTCAGTAATAGATGGAGCGCTTGAAAGTCAAATTATTCCAGGAGCAAACAGAATAGGATGAGGCAAGCACACCCATCTGGAAATAAACTTGATTAAAACCGACAGACGTGACAGTAATGTTTTTTTTTTTTTGTTTTTTTTTTTTCTTACTTGGGGAGGAAGCTGCCAGAGGAGAGCAAGAGAGAGAGAGAGAGCTTGCGGCCCGGCATATGTCGCAAAATAACATTTTAAAAAAAGAAACTTGGTGAAACAGAGGAAAGGATCTCATTAATGTTCCAGCCGCGCTGTCTCCTAAATTGCTCTGGTTGGGTACCCTGTTTCGCCCGATGACGTCGCTACTGTCCCCCCCCCCCCACCCCGCGCTCCTATTGTTCCGTGCGTTTCTTTTATTTTCGATGCGCAGTCTGCAGAGATTACCTTACCTCCGGCTGTGCGCCACTGCCTGTGGCGTTATCACTGGTGCTTATTAGCTGTGCAGCAAACACTCAAATCAATAATTCATAGGGGGTGGGGAAAAAAAACACAGCGGCCTATATTACGCAGCAGCACTGTAGCAATAACACGGAGGTTTCCGTCGGCAATCTTGTCCAGGACAGAGGGGTGACTGACATGCCCTCTCAGCAACTGTCAATCATCCTGGTGGAATGACGTCGTCGGCCCTGACAATTACTTGCCGGAGAGACGCGGGCCCAGAGTCAACCCAAGTTTCTTGTCCTTTGTCGTAGCTCTTTTCGTGGACTTACCTTCCAAAAAAGTAAAAAGTACAAATTGGAGGAAGAGTTCACTTTTGCTGTTGCAATACTATGAGTTTGGCTGTCACTGAAATAGTTAGAAAAAAAATGCTGGGCAGGAAACCAAAAAAAATGAATGCTTGCTGAAATTGGTGACTCAAAAGTTACAGGCGAGAGACGCTGCTCTGGGGCTGGATCTGGGCCACGGTCTCGTGCCCTGTGTGATGTGTCTTGCTCGGTGGAGGTACTCAAGTGTTATGGAGAAATTCTGAACATATTATGAAATCTCAAATGGGAAAAAAAATCTTTTTGAATAATATTGCCTGAGTTTGCCAGTGGTATCAAGAGGGAACTCATTTTGTCAAGGGGGTTATTGTCTGTTTGGTTATTGAGTCTGAGTGGAGGAATTCAGTCTGGGAGAATGAAGTCTGGAGAGAAGTGGGCCACCGTGACAGATGTGCACACAAAAATCTTATTCCATTTCCGCTGTCCTACACAAAATTAATGGCCCACCTATGCATTGTGTCTTCCCTGCTTTTCTGCACAGTGCACCACACTGTCTTGGTATACTGTCATATTAGCCCCGCCCATCTTTACCGTGATTGGCCATGTGTTACTTTCTCTTCTCGCATCACTCGGTAACAGCACACCATTACCACTTGTGTGTCAACAGAGAAAAAACAAAGAAAACCTTTGGGAGGGTGCGTATATTTTTAATGTGACACAAATACTTACTGAATTGAATTACCAAACATGTGAGCTCACAGACTAATGGCTGTCCAAAAAACATTTCACCCTCAGCCTATGGGCGTTCACGGCAAAAAAAGCTGTAATAAAGTATTCACTGTAAAATATATGGTAAATACATTATTACAATCGCCTTGTTGATGGTACTGGAACATAACTTCCATGGTTAAATCCCAGATCGCCGCCATGCGTACAGTTCAGAGGTCCAGCCCCCCACATCCGTCCCCCAGCGGGATGTTTAGGGTCGCCTGGATGGGAGGCATGGGCAGGACGGGTGAAAGAGGGGCATGTGACGTAGGTGTGGCCCAGAGGGGGGTGTGTGTGTGGGGGGGGGGATCTGTTTCTGTATTAAAGACCCTCCAACGCAGTGAGGGCCCGGAGCCTAGCCCGCCCTGAGGCGTGCGCATTATCAAGGCAGAAAGGTCAACCTCCCGTTGACCCCCCCACCCCCGGTGGAGAGGCGCTTCCAGGCCGCCAGGGCCGGCGTGTGGAGAGGGTGCCTGAAACCCTGTGTGAAGCTGTGAGGCGCTGTTAGCCCGCTAGCGCCACGGCTTTCCTTATCAGGAGCCTCCGCGGGGGCCGCGGGCGCGGAGATTAGCGGGGTTCACTCCGGGTGAGCTTGCATGCAGCCGTGAGAAAAGGCAAACCCGCGGGCGTCCGAGTTTCCCGACAATGTAAATATTGTCATTGGGAGAAACAGTGTGGTGGAATGTACTGAGCGTGGTATGTCCGCGTGGGGGGAGGGGTGGGTGGCGTTGGAGGAACAGCACAGCAGGTGTAGGCCTCTGAGAGCTCTAATGTAGCGGAACAAGGGCTGTGGGAGTCCCCCCCCCCCCCCCTTCCTTTCCTCTCTCCTCCTCTCTTTCTCTCTGATCTCTCTTTCAGCCTCTCTCAGTTCAGTTTGATTCAGTTCACTTTCACTTGCTGTATCAATATAAAATGTTTACATTCATATTGCAATAAACAGGGAAGGCATGTCATAATGTATAGTCAATACATACAAATATACATACAAAGACTTATTGACGTATTTTTACCTTTAATTTCTCTAGCCTACAGCATTTCCCTCTCACTTTCAGTTCATTTCAGTCCAATTCCAATCTGTGTGCTTTATTGGCGTGACAAATGTTTACATATTCATAGTGACAAAACTAGATTGCAAGAAAATAAAGATGACATAACGATAACATACATAGTATTCAGTGACAGTGTACAATAGATAATTATGTAATTAAATTGACAAATCATTTGACACAAAGGAACGCCGTAATATTGATCATAAGAACATTTTTGAACACTTTTGATAAAATTATAGAATAATGAATGTGGTTTTCACATAAAAAAAGAACAGGTTGTAAGTTAAATGCTTATTGATTCATTGTCGCTCTCAGACAGTGGGGCAGGCGCTGGTGTTTTGTGCCCTGATCACTGCACATTCTCTGTCCTCACTGAGTGAAATGGGGAGCTTTCTGTCAGTTTTTCAGAAGTTGTACATTTTGCATTTTTATTTCTCTGAATCTGTGGGAAGTTTTTGACACTTTGTGAAGAAGCACAGCTGTGTTTCAGCCTCGCTGGGTGAGCAGTAAGAGCGCTGCCTTGCCTCTTTGGGAAGCCGTGCTTCTCTGGCTCGGCCTTTCTCTCTCTCTCTCTCTCTCTCTCTCTCTCTCTCTCTCTCTCTCTCTCTCTCTCTCTCTCTCTCTCTGCCGCTCCCACTTGCTCACTCTGTGTTTAAGTTGTAAACTGAGTCAAGGTCAGGCGAGTGTGTTGATGTGTGAGATCATAAAAGTATTCAGATAACGCTGATAGCACACAGCTGACGTTAGCTCCACCGAACGTCTCTGGAAGTCATTGTAGCGGGGGATATAAAACAGGCACCTTGCAGGCACCCACCCACAGGTGAACCCAGGTCAGCAAGTAAGCTTTGCCTGGCAGTCTACTCCCATATCTCCCCCTGCAGGTATCTGTCGGTAAGTGATCCCAGGTCAGTAAGTAGGCTGTGTCCCTTGGCTCGCTCATGTATCTCCAAAACCTTTGTGTTTTTTCTCCTCCTGCCTTGTCATGTTACAGTTAAGGGTAAGAAAGGGGGGAAGGGTAGTTTTTTGTCATTACTAATTTCTGGAATAAGTCCTGCATACTGATATTGAAATTGAATTTCACACTCAAGTGGACAGTGTCCCAGGGGTGTCCTACTCCTCCGAAATGCAAGTATGCCCCCCCCCCCCCCCAGCTCCCCCCCTTCGCAAATACACATTCACAGCTTGCAGCCACGCCCAGGAAAAGGCCAGCTGTCACTTTAGCTTAGCGGAAGCAGAACTGAGTCAAACACTCGAGGAATACGAGAAAACAGTCCTGCTTGAAAGAAGGATTGACTCAGCTCAGACATGGCGTAAAGAAGTATATCCCAACAAATCATCCTCTTGGTCCACATACAGTATGAACACATACACGCGCACATGCATAGACACATGTGCACACACACATATGCACCCAGATGTCACCAGAAGGCAGAGATGAAAGGTTGTTGGCTCCTTATAGGAGGGTTAATGAGCGGAAGACCAAGTATTTCACCATGCACACAGTCAAACACATAATTACAAGTACACACACACACACAAACAAATTCACAGACACACTCACAAGCACTCGCACACACACACACATGCATGCATGCACGCACCCGTACACACACACACACACACACACACACACACACACACACACACACACACACTCGCAGGCAGCCCCAGCTTGAAACCCGACACTGTGTCAGGTCAGAGCATGGCTTACAGTGCAGGCTCAGACACAGGTTACCTTGAGCGCAGCGTGAGCCTTCTGCAGCTGTTTTAAAGCGGTTGTTTGCCTTGACAACGGCGGCCTTGACCCCGCTCCCATCAGAGCGACCTTCAGTGGAGCACCCCAGAGCAGTGCCTGTCATAGCGGGGGAAGCTCTCCTGTTGTGACATTTATTGAGCACAGAGGTACGGGAAGTGCAGGTTTTCGCAGTAGTCCTTTTTACTCCTGATCAAGTGCTCCCTTGTCCTAATTAACCTCCCGTTTGCATAGTAATCTGCAAGTGCGCGCCTCTCGCAGTCTCGCAGGGGGTCTGCCCGGAGTCACCAGGGCTATGGATTCTCCGCAGTGATGACTTTGCAGGAGAGGCTGCAGCTCACTGGCTGGTGGTGTGTGTGTGTGTGTGTGTGTGTGTGTGTGTGTGTGTGTGTGTGTATGCGTGTGTGTACGCACAGAGGGGGGTGTTCAGGAGAACATTCTGGAATGAACAGTTTTTAATGACTAAGCGCAGCAGAAACCAAACATGCTGCCTTAAACTCCCAGCATTTACCGGTATACCACGTAAATTGAATTTTTTTAGACGTGTAACTGAATTATGTCACATTCATATGTATGCTTTGTAATGTGTATTACTGAGTAATATTACACTCAGTATTTGCTCAGGGCAACTTCAACACCTTACTCACCATTTGATCACCAGGCTCCCAACAAAGGTTCAATACTTCTGGTTGCAAGCCCAGTTTCCTAATCACTTCTTCACACCACTGCTGGTGTCATTCCAGGGTGTTACTCGTGGAGGTTTGGAAATTGCGCCAGTTAAAGGACCAGTGGCTGGAACATCTGATGGGAAGCTTGCTATGACTCTGTTGTATAGTCACTCTATTGCAGCTCCCACAAATGGCTTTACTTTATGTTGAAACTAAAGCTGGTGAAGCACAATGCTGTGGCCTAAAAGGTTTTCATTGGGAGAATGGTGACTTCACAAATGAGGCCAAATTCCTATGGTGATGTCATTACTCTGGTGGGCTCGTCCTTGAATTTAATAAAAAAAATGTCATTACTTTGAAGATAGACAGAGATCTCATCACATCAGATCTAACAATATAGCAATCTTTAGTCCCAGATGAATGAATGAACAAAGAAATGAATGAGGTAGTGGTGGCCTTCTGCTGTGATGGCGGTCAGAGCAACACTCAAAAAGAGGAAACCTCACTGTGGACTTCACTTCCCAGCAGCAGGAACATCACTTCATGTTTGTAGTGAAGCTGGAAACTGAAATTGAAAATTTGATCCTCAGCAACTCAACACTCAGTGGTCACTGACGTTTTGGGTAATGTTGGCCCACATACAGCTCCATGGTACTTAGCTGATGGGTATATCTGGGAGGCCTTTCAGGAGAAGAGGTATAAGTATAGTGGGTTTTCACTGTAACGCTTTTTTATGTTTTTGTTTTTGTTTTTTTGTCAGCCCCTTTACGGTCTCTAAAAATATCTTTCTAGAGACAGTGGAGTGGTTTAATTTCCTAGTATTTCATACTGAAGGTAAATGTACTTAACCTGTTACTAGATAAAGTAAATGCAATTCACAAAATAGGCACTACTTTACAACTCACTGTATGTATGGAGAAGCTTGAAGTGTGGTTGACCATATTTTGTACGTAGTATTGTTCCACAGCTCAGATGACAAATATAAAATAAAAACAAGTATTAATGGTGAAATAAAGTGGTACAATTTCTCAGATCATTTTCACCTCTAATCATTTTGTGTGCAATAGCTGTCACCTTTGTGTCACCTTTGCAATCTTTTTTTTTCATCAGAGCTTATATACAGTAATCACAAATCAGCTCAAACCAGTTTGAATATGCATATGCATAACCTTATGACCAAACTGAAACTAGACGGTTTGTTGGAGGCAAGTGGAAAAAAAAATGAGCCAGTACCTGGAATTCTGGAAGATTCTGGAATTCTGGAAATGTTCTTTATGCTGGGGAAAATTCACATTTCTCTGTGGATGTCAGAATACTACTATCCTATTGCATATGTGATACATTTGTCGCAGGAAAGTACTTGGGATGGTTATCACTGGAGACTTGCCTGCCTCCTACAGCCTGGCTGGATCCGTGAGCACACTGGCATATGGAGGCCTGCTTGAGTTCACCACCTCTTTCTGCACACTTGCCAGATACGTTGTGGGTACGAGCCAGCAGTGGGGCACTACATACAGTGTGTGGCAGGAGCATGCTACGTGTATACAGCAATTAATTTGGCAGTCAGCCTGTCGCTGCTCCTTCTAGAGAGATGAAGTCATGATTAGCATTTGCCCACTGATCCTGGATCAGTGTTCACTGAAATCGGCACCTTACGTTGTGGTCAAGGTTGTACAGTGTAAGATTGTAGGCCTTTTCAATACAAGTCTTGACATGAGTGAGTGGTACTGTAAGTGTTTTCCATGCCATTTTTATACAATTTGCAGTAAGTGGGAATTAATATGTTAAAATTGACGAGGCAAGACTTACAGTATTAATAGGGAAACAACTTAAACCATGCTTATCCCAGTGGACTAATTCCAAACGTACTTAGTGTGATATTACTTCCATTTTTTCAGAGCTGCACAGTACCAACAATGGAAGTAATGTGTTGATGCATCTAATCATTTTCAGTGAAGTGTTTCTTCTTGTTGTTGCTGGCATGGTCTAAATTGATAATTTGCCGGGGGAAGATGCCAGTGATGACTGCTAAATGCCATTCTATGCCTCATCGTATCTCAAAAAGGAAAAAAAAAAAAAAAGCAAAGCCAAATTTGTCATTTACAAGGCAGGGCTTAAATTAGGCTGTCCTAGTTTCTTCATATAATAGACTATGTTCTCCCTGGACAGGATATCAGCCAAGCGTAGGGCCATTTCTTTGTGTTCGTCCAAGCAGAAGGGCTGCGGACACCATTTTAAGGACTTTTGGAATGGCTGTGTTTAACACCCAGCCTACTGGTGCCAGTGTAGTGCTATAATCACTTTATCTCTGGATGAGTGTCATCCAGAGTAGAAATGTTTATCTTATTCCCTGTGGGGTCTCAGGAAGACAGTTCTGCTGACAGTGTTGCAGAGAGGCAGATGTCTTGTCAGAGCACAGGTGTGCAGTTTAACTGACGGTGTTCTTCCGTTTCGCGCATATTTTTTTTCGTCGGTCCACATTTTCTTGTGGTTTAATCTGCAGTCAACAGACCGCAGTATCAGCCTTGCAACAGAGTCATTTAAAAACATCTGACAACCAACCAAGCAAGCTAGAATACTGGAAGAACTTGCTGGAACATTCTGCCTGCACAACGCACCAATGGCAACTTCTGACATCTCCACTTCATGTAAGATAACCAGATGACCCTACTCAGACTTTTGTTAACAGTGATGGCAAATGCGGAACGAGCCACAGTTTTACAGGGAGCAGAAAACCGTGATTGTGGTTCCCCATTTCTCTCTCTCCTTCCCTCTCTCTTTCTCGAGACCAGATGTCCAGTTACAGGGAAACGCGAAACACTGTGTTTTTTCTAAGTAACAGATGGAGGCGAAGGAAATCGCAGACCGATTCAGTGCAAAATCCTCAGGGTGATTTTACCGTCTTTCTCAGCAGAGCCCTGTCTTATCAGGCCTCTTGTAAACCTCCTGCGCTCCTGACGAGCGTGGATGGCATCCAGGGCAATCTCGTTACAGCCTTCGCATGAAGAGAGCCCTTTACCGGAGCAATGAGGGAGGTAGAATGGGGCATCAGGGATTCTTCAAGAAGTTGCTTGATAACTGGCGACTTGCCTGAACCTGGCTAAGGCAGTGACATGATTCTTCCTCCCTCCAAGATATTTATAAAATAAGAATGAATTATGAATTTATTTTTTTTCTCCCTCATAACCAGAGTGAGATGGGAAGCAGGGGCTATAGTTTCATCCAGCATATTTATAATTCATCAGTTGGAGCTCTAACAGCCCGTACCGGACTCCTGTGTCATGATGAAATTTAGCGTCATACCATCACTATTCGCCTCACCTGAGCTGCACCTTCATATTCCTCCACACATTCTTGAAAAGGTGCCAGGTGCAGTGTAACCATTCCTCACCCTCACACCTTTGTGGCTTCAAAGCCAGTGTAGAAGTCACAGTGAATGCAGTACATCAGCACTTCTCCACAGTCTCCACATCCTGATAGGAACTTGCTAAGAAAGCCGGTTTGTACCCTTTTCGTCACTCATGATCAAAATGAAAGTGAGGCTTCATTTCATGTGGTTGGTCAGCCAGAAACAGAAAAGTCTGCCCTCAATATTATAGCTAGTGCTAGTAACATTAGCTGTTGTTAGCATAGGTGACTACAACACACAAGTTGGTCTTGCTCAGCAAGTAGAGCTTGAAGTGCAAGCTGTTGCTGGGGTTTCATTGATAAAATGGAGTACAGAGCACAGAAACTCCAGCACGTCCTCCCAACAGTTTTGCAGTGTACTCGTCAGTCTGTAGCCAGTCTGCAAAAAGACATGGCCAGCATTCAAAGCCACTTATTGCAACAGAACAGCCTGTCAATCTAACAAACATCGGATTCAAAGGGAAACACCTACACCTGGTTTCTAGTTCTTTCTGCCACTGGAACTTCCAGACAACAGAATTTCATTTGACTGCACCGATGAAGCATGCAGTTTCATCTTGAGGACGTGGCATGGTACCGGGAAGGCAGTGTGGGTAAAAACGAAAGTAATATGACAGTGGTTTCTACAATAATGGGTGAAAGAGTTCAGCAGTAGCACTTTGCGGTGTAGGTCGGCAGGTTCTGGGAGTCAGAAATATGTAGTAATGGTTGGCAGATGACATGCAGTACAGCCCATGAATATATGATTTGCCACAGACTCGCACTGCTCCATTGAGATAAATAGCCAGCACTTGACAGTCATACTTTCACCACCGCAAAGCATCAGGGGAAGGTCACCATATTGATAATTCATTGAGTCTGGTCTTCAGTTGCCTTGGCTGACCTAGAACTGCAATCCATAAAAAACATTGAATATACTCTCCCCCCAAATCCATAATCAGCCCCTGTACATTCTCTCAGCATCCATAATGATGCACGTTGCTCCCCCTCAACATCGGCGATGAATGATGGATACCCTCCCAACGTCGATAATCAATGTCCGCATTATCTCTCTCTGTCTGCATAATTGCATCTTCCAGAATCCGTAATGAGTCCTGTGTGTTCTTGCTGCTTGTTCTGAAGTGAGTTGACCGCGTGTCTCCTGGGAATTGAAGTCTTGGGGTAAAAAAAAAAATGCCCTCAGACAGAGAGAAGAGCACCTCTGTACTCAGGAAAAACATACCCTTATGCTATCCCTGGTTTTTTTGCCTTTATTTTGACTGTCTGTCTGATTTAAAGGTTTGGAATTTAACCATGACCCCTTCCTTAGGGCAGCCATGACAGCTTTTTTGGCTCATTGTTTTGTAACTTATGCTGTCCTTAAGCTGTGGGTCATAGACACTGTAATGTAGGACTGATGATTATAAGTTGTTAACTGATGAGGAGAATCATGCTCTGTTTTTTCAGATAATAGATGACTGGCTCAAACATGCCAAAGCCTGTCCCTTCATGTTGGAAACACATAAAGCTTTTATTTGTTTATAGCCTTGTCATTTAATGTTCTTTTCAAATATGCATATTTTCTGTTTATATTTTTTGAGATGTCTTCAGTACAATGTCATAATCAGTATGTCATTTACCTTGACGCAGTTCTTGTTTTTAGCGTCTGTGTAATTTGGGTACTGTGTTCTACAGCATAATGATGTTCTTGTGTGTTGCCATATGTACTGAAGTACTGAAGTGCTCCCTCCCTCGTGGCAGTTTCTGTCAACGCATTCTGACAGTTACTCCCATCTGTCTGCTGTTCTGCTCACTGGTGCTATTTGTTGTTTTTGTTTTTTTTTTTTTGTAGCAGGAAGGACTGGAATCAGGAAGCTGGATGGATATAGGAAGGAGACGTGCCCTATAGCCTCGCAGACAGGTGGAGCCGGAAGCAGCAGAGTGGCTGGGACAGGACAATGACATCACAATAGCCTGGCCAATCCTGGAAAAGCCATGCATATAGTATAAAGGAGGCAGGGAGAACGGAGCCGAAGACATTGTCCTGATCGCCCCTCACCCCCTCCCCAACTCCCCCCCCCACCCCCCCCGCCCAAACCCTCAGTGGCGGCTATGATGCCCCTGGAGGTGTTGTGAACAGAGCGTGTTCAAAACCCCTTCCCCATCCCCCTTCCCCCCCCTCCTCCCCCCCCCAGCCCGGGAGGGAAAGATGCGCCCATGGACGGGGTCCTGGCGCTGGATCATGCTGGTGCTCCTGGCCTGGGGCACGCTGCTCTTCTACATTGGGGGCCACCTGGTGCGGGACAGCGAGCACCCCGACCGCTCCAGCCGCGAGCTCTCCAAAATCCTGGCCAAGCTGGAGCGGCTCAAGCAGCAGAACGAGGACCTCCGCAGGATGGCCGAATCCCTCAGGTGAGGGCCGGCGGGCGTGCCTCAGGGGCGGTGCAGGGCGGGCGGAGAGGGGGCAGGAAGGGGGGGGGGGCAGGTGGGGCAGGGCGGAGACATACAGGACAGGTTCCTAGAACCCTGCTGTGCTTCCCATAAGCTGTTAGTATTTGGCAAACTATGGAGACGGGCAGTTGCCAATTATACATTAGGTTGTTGCCTTTGGGCTTTTTTTTTTGGCAGTAGCTCTTATCCAGACAAACATGACATCATACGTTAAGTGTGTCACAGTAGATACAAGAGAGACAAACACTCTCAAAGAAACCAAACTGAAAGTAGATATGTGCTGAAAGGTAAAAACAGGGTTGAACTGGAAACATGCCAATAAAAACAGGGTGTCTAACCATAATCCTTAAGAGTAACATAACCGTGCTAGACTGAATGTAGAGCTTAGTGGTGATCCAATAAAAACATTATCCTAAGCCATTGTGCTTACATTGTAATGAACAATGATCCCCATAAGAGTGACCTTAACTTGTACCATGAGAATTTTAGTGACTGGCAACAGTGATCAGATTTTTGGATGTGATGTGTAAAGCAGGTACAAATTTTGGCATTCACCATAAAATTTGAGCAGGTGTCTTTTGTGAGTGTTGGAAGTATGATGTAAGTAAAAAAAAAAAAAAAAAAACAGGCCTCAGCTTAACTCCTTTAATTGCCTTATAGAGCACTGCCACGATTCCTGGGGAAATTTGTTTGCATGCACGCGGAAGTCGTACCCCAGCTTTGCACCTCAGATCATGTGGTGTGTCAGGTTTGATAAAGTGACGATAATTGCTCTTCCATGCTCCATGTGAGCTGTGAGATGATATCAAAAGTAGTTAGCCGGCGTGCCAGCAACTTTAGACTTGCCAGCTGTTACGAAAGCTGTTGCTAACTCAGTGGGTTGTGCATTAGAGAGAGAGAGAGAGAGAGAGAGGGAGAGGCAGAGAGGGCCTCTAAGTGGCTCAGTCAGTTAAAGTAACATCACAGGTTTAAATCTGAGCTGTGCCATCAGCTAACAATGACTGGGAGTCCACCACAGCATAAATGCCTCCTTTTATGAGTGGGTTTGAGTGGTGTGGGTTACGTTGGCAAGGGTCCCCTTCTCGTACCGCTAAACGGCACCTTCTAGTAAGTTGTCAGGTGACTGTGAATTCCCCAGATGACATCAGTGGGGTTTGCTCCTATACTCATCCAGTGTTTGCCCCCCCCCCCATTTGCATTGTGAGACTTGTAGGACAAAAAAGGCTGCCTGTGTTCATGGTACTTCAGTGCTCCTCCACCAGTGTAGAGGGTGTGATGTTGAGGCAATCATACCATACAACTGCCGATTCCAAAGTCAGTGGAACGAAAAAAAGGAGAGCAAGATCACATGGGAAAGCAGTGTGAGTATCAGACGGTGGGCGGCAGCACTTAACTGAGTGCTCATTAGGTTTGAGGGGCCTGGAGAGGGCAAGCGTGATTTCTGTGTCTGTTGGAAATCACAATTTTAATCACGTCACACTTGCTTTTGGCCTGGGAAGGCAGCAAAAATGTACTGTAGCACAGAGCCGTGTCATTGGAATATGGAAGCACGTTAATAACCTTTAGTACATTTTTTACCAGGATCTTTAATATATTTTTTCTCCTCTCTTAGGAGGATTGGTGGTTTTTTTAAAGTAAATCTCTCTCTCTCTCTTTTTCTCTCTCTCTCTCTCCCCCTCTTTCTTCATTTCTCTCTTTATACACACACACACACACACACACACTTGAGAAAGCATGGTAATACACCAGGAAGGCAGGAAGGCAGAAACTGGAGAGGAGACTACATAAATTTCTACAGGCATTTAAGTTTAAATTAAACAGATCTGTAATCATTCATCATTTTGTGTTATTTCCCCCCCCCCGTCACCGCACAGTTTTCGGCCCGTCTCTCTTGCCTGCTGCGGGGTTTTAGAACCCGCGTGCCAGCCGGGGACACGGTGTTAAGGGTCACCTTCGGTGGGGAGCTGGCTGTGGACCCCGAGCGCTGCGGTGTAAAAAGCCATTAGAGTGAGCGCAGCCGTGCAGCTGAGAGCACTTTCAGGTGCATTAGAGCCCTGCAGAGGCTGAAGGAATGCACGCCCCCCCCCCCTTCCCTCCGTCCCCTCTGTCCCCACTCCCCTCCCATCCCACTCCCCCCCCCCCCCCCCCCCCCCACCCTGTGCTAAAGCTGTGGGAGTTACATCACCCCCCGACCAGGTTACATCACACCAACCAGGTTCTTTCGGAGGGCTGCTCGTTCAAGGGGTCGAGCTGGATGTGAAACGTCAGTCAAAGCAGCATGCAGCCGGACGCGGAGGGGCCGCGCTCTCATTAACCAGTGGCCTCTGAACTGATTTAAATTCTCCCGTAATATGAAGCCGGCTTTGGCTCATCCCTACATGCTTCATGAAAGATTGATTAATCACTGACAGGACAGCCTCTGGCCTTCTGCCCCCCCCAAGAGCTGTCAATCACTCAGCCCAGTCTTGCCCTGCTACACACGCTGTCATGTGCAGGAGATGATGGCGTCTGCAGTACAGCGGTGTGGTGGGCAGCGGTGATGATTTGGTGGTCGGCCGCGTCGGACAGAAGGGCAGACGAATCATGTTTCGCTGTTTTATTTAATAAGGGGTGCCAAATTAACGTGGAGTGCAGAGTATGCACACAGGTTACTGCAGGCACATCGCCGCATTGGCAAAAAAAAAAAACGCCTCCATTTCAGATAGCCTGTTCCATGAAAGTGATAACGCCTGTGGTAAGGTGGTAGGTGATTTCCTCTCATGGCCAAAAGCTTCCTCCCTCTAAGTTAGCATTAGCCAGACGATGCAGTGGTGTTACAAAACTTACCAGGGTCCCCTGTGCAGACTAGTGTTATTGAAGGAGAGTTTGCAAGCTGTTCTGAATACTTGGGGGAAAATTATAGATCACAAGCTCCATTTGGGGAAAAGTGCCAGTGCCATATGCTCAAAGCAGGACAACGGATGTTTCTAATTGAGGAAATTGAATTATTGTCACGCGGGCCAAGTTTTGTCTGTTATTGTATCTACTTTAATGCTGCCTGTTAATTGGTCACTTAAATGTTAAACATATTTGAATTGCCTGAAACTGTGAACATGTGCTTGACACAGAGATGCTTCTAAGCTTCACCTCGGTTTAGCATGTCTGTGTCTTGGGTTGGGGGGAAAGTTGCTCAATGGTGCCCCCTGCCTGAAGGTTTGTAACAGCCAGCTTCGGTTTTGAGGGAGTTGTGCTTGTTACCTGGTTGACAAGGTGCCAAGTAAAAAAGGCGGTGGGGACAAAGAGGCCCGGTTTCAACAAACCCGCAGAGAGTGTCAAACGTGCAGTGGCTCGCATCTCGGTCCTGATTCCTATGGAACTTGTTTTAAACGTCAACGAAATAAGGCAAACTGAAACTGAAGCAAAAACCCAGCACAAATCTGGGTTACAGTGAGTCATGGAGTAAAACGTATAGCTTGTTCATTCTCAGGATTTACGCAACAGTTTTCCTGTTAAACTTCTTTGTGTTTTAAGTCTGAAATGAGGGAAAGAATAATACTCAAGACACTGAGCTAACGAGCTAATACAGTGTAAAATGCATACTAATATGATAAAGAGTGATAAAGAATCAGAACTTGCTTGCTGAAGTTCTGTGTGTATATGACTTAATATTCTTCATGATCTACAGTTTAATGGTATTTGTTGTAGTGATGGGATTCAGTGTGTGTATGAGTGTTTGTGTGTGTACAACTGTCCTACAACTGTCCTGTAGGGACAAGGAAATGATAAATCTCTGGAGCAAATCGCCATAAATAATTACTGTCCTTCAGTGTCAAAGAGGCTGCACTTTTTCGTGCCATGCCTCTGTGACTCTCGTTCTCGTCCTGGCCTCTGTTAATTGTTTGCACCCTGTCTCTGTGGCCCCTGGGGGCCCTCGTGAGAACCGCGGCCACGAATGTGAAAGATTTCGCGGGCGTGCCCGTCCCGCTAGCCCACAGCTGTTTCGATGGCTGCCGCCCGATCAGGAGGAACCGGCCATGTTCCGCAGCCTGGTTCCCCAGACTTTAATTTAACTGGGCCCAGGGAGGGAGAGTGGAGCGGGTGGTGTGTGCGTGGGAGTTGGTGTTTATTCAGGCAGCCGGGCCCAGCGGGAGGCGCACGGAGGTTTTGGCATGTGAAGAGCTCCTGTCCCCATTTTCCGTTGCTTGCCACGGCGTGACGAACAACCAAAAAAGGGTTGTCTTGCGCTAAGGCCGTCTCTGCGAGGGACCCGGAAGAACCAGGCCCCGTTCGGCGGGGCTCATCTCAGGCTCCTGATTGGGTGACTTTGGGTGAGTCACCGTGCCACGCAGGAAAGGTCCGGTGGCTAAAATCCTCTGGTTTGTTTGCAAAGTGGACAAGGACCGGAAACCGCCGCTGTGGAACTTCCCTTCCCCCTCCGGTGCTGTGTAAGTGGAAAAGAGGCGTAGCATGAATGTAGGCATGCTGTTTACTGGCTGCCTGGCAGAGCCAATCCGTGGGCAAATTCTCCGTAGGCCTAAGAGGAGGAAATTTTATGTGAAAGTTAAGAAATTGACAAACTGCCGGCATCTCCAGTTGGTTGGATTGGAGTTGTTCAGGAGGTGGAGATCTGTTATGATGGACTAACTCAGTGGTATGCGATATATCAGGACAGGGCTTTGATTGGATGCTGGATACGTGATTGTTTGAAGTTTACCCGCAAAGTCGCTTTTTTTGAACGATCCATGCATCATCTTTATAGCTTCATGCATCATCTTCAAAGTATCTGAGTGATTAGGAGCCTATAGGTACTGAGGCAAGTGACACTCAAGGTTATGAAGCACAGTG
Organism: Megalops cyprinoides; assembly: GCF_013368585.1. Lineage (NCBI taxonomy): Eukaryota > Metazoa > Chordata > Actinopteri > Elopiformes > Megalopidae > Megalops > Megalops cyprinoides. Next base: position 7,331,601 of record NC_050594.1, on the reverse strand, counting down.
ACTACAAGAGCCAGTCACGGTTTAAACTACACTTCCTCTTCATGCTTGACCACAGTAATCTTAAAATTACACCCCCATAGTCCTTGTTTAAATGGAAAACGTGGCCTCCTTCGTTACTGGTAATTCCACAGAAACTCAGCATGTGCATCTGTCCCTATGTAGAAGTCCTCTGTACCACCACACACAGCTCAGCATACAGATACACACACACACATTCAGAGATCTAGCTCACACAAACACATACTTAAGTTACATAATATACTCAAGATTCATACAACAAAAGGATACACACAGAGCTGTGTATGATATGTCAGTTCACACGTACTTACAAAGCTCTGTCCATTATAGCGATATACGTAGATCTCTGTGCAATAGTGTGGTGTCATTAGTCACTCTATACCTGAACTGTCATGTGAACACACTCTCAGACTCTTCTTCCACACTCATACGCACATATATGTGCACACACACACACAGACTTCTGCAACAAGGTAATGTCTCTCACCCCCGAGGGAGAAATCGTCCCACTCCAATTGTGCGATGGGAACTGTTGGCTGTCAGGGGACAGGTTACAGCGCTGCACAGCATGTCGAAGCAACGAGGGCTGGGAAGGAGGCCGGTCACCTGTGCGACCTTGAAAAGACTCCCCCCCCCCTCCAACTTCTCCACACAAAGACACCGTTCACCCTACTTTCTTTTATCGCTGCACATCCTGTGTGTTCTGTATTGCCATTGTGTTATGACACTGATATTGACACTTCGCGAATAGAGCAGGTGACACCGGTAATCCACATCCCCACCCCAAACACAACAAAAACTGTTTTAGGTGACTGTAGGAGTGGTTCAAGACAAGAAAAGCGGGGACCTTTGACTTCGCCTAGATTATGACATTGTGGTATTATTCTTACGACATTTCTTTGCCAAATGGAATCGTCCTACTTTTTAACCGTCTTTTCCCACACAAAGCACAGTTTTTTTTTTTTGTTTTTTTTGGAATTATAACTGAAAGAGCTTCCATTAAGCCACTCTCTGTGCCAGCTGTATAATTAACTACTCCGTTGATTAAGTGAAGAAATGAACTGAGCTACAAGCTCTGGAATATGCAAGGACTCTGATACTAATATGCTTTATAACTGTGCTTGTTGCTTCGGTTTGCTGTTGGCTAACCTTAATCGCCCCTGGTCACCATGCAGCGGTGAGCTAATGCTTAGCGCACAGTTACGTTATGGTGAAACATGCTTGTAGAATTGTTTTTCCGAAGCCTCGGCCATGCAAACTCATTAAGCACAGTGACTTGAGAAAGAGTGGGAGTTAATGGGCACTCGCTGAGAGACTGTAGTCCAAATACAATAAAAATCTGCTGTTTCTGCAATTACGCTTTCGCTAAAAGGGCACTTACAGGCAGCACTGCATAACTCCCCGCGAAGTTTCATTGACGTCTCCGAACCAGAATTTGTTGTACGTGGGCAGAAATTATGTCTGAACAAATTCAAATGAATGTATGACTTCTCGCAACGTCAGGTACAGCAAATAGACTTTAACCAAACGTGACAAATCAGCTGTCTGTGACTTGTAGAGGAGGCATGTGAAATTTTAGCCCATTGAGTCAACACTTCCTGAAGGTAGCATAACCTTCAAAAATGGTTTTTAACGTAGAAACCATTGGGCAATCTTCTTATGCAGGATGGAGGAATGGAGGTTATCTCACTGCATACTATATGTGGTATAGAGGAGGCAAATATTCGTTTTTATCATGTCATTATTCTTTTTAACTTAACATTGATATATTTTTAATAGAAGAACATTAACATCAACTTTTTGCACAGGTGCAATGAAAATAAATTGCATATTTGAAAGAAATAGCAGCACAGCATCTTGCAACTCCAGTTGAAATGTGTGAGCTGCCAATAATCAGTTATTTTTCTGCTGGTTTGTCTTGTCCTCTCATTGATTACTACGTGAAATGCACACAAATCACACAAAAACACAAAGCCTGTAGCTATGCGAGATGTCAATCAACAGGCATGGTGCAGGGAGAGCTGGCGTTGAATTCTCTTGGCATCAGATTTCTAGGCAGGTTCTAAGGAAGAGGTCAGAGGTCAGAGCTGCAAGTAGCCTCAACTGTATTAAGGTGGGCTTGCACCATCAAAGTCCAAAGTCAGTTTCAGCTGTGGACAGCAGTGTAGAGTAGTGGTAAGGAGCAGGGCTCATAACGCTAAGATTTGCCAGATTAACTCCCGTGTGGGACACCGGTGTTGTACCCTTGGGCAAGGCACTTTAGCCAGTCCTGTTTTAGTTAAGAGCATCTGCTAAGCAAATGTAATGAATGTGGTTGGGTTTTAAGCCATTCATTTAGTCCGCTTAAGTCAGTTAGCACAGAGAGATGCAGTCGCGCTGGTGTGCTGTGCCATATCCACCCCCAGGTTTATATTTAAACTGTTGTGATGAGACCCGGTGCAGACCGAAGCGCCATGGTTACCAGGCAGCAGTGGGCCAATGGGATGAGACCATGCTGGCGTGTGACTCACCTGTTTTCCGCCTCGCTGCTCGGCAACCCCGAGGCGGCGATCTCTGCGATTCCCATCTGCCTCTTGCCTTTTTGCCCTCAGCAGCTGATCCTGGATCAGAGTCAGTATGTTGCGCTGAATGGCTGGGTATGGGACGGAGGGGGAGGAAAGCTGATCTAGGGTCTCTTGTCAAGGGCAGAAAGCACCAGGATCTGGGAAAACTACGCCGAGCCCATGCACACACACGCGCACACACACGCACAAACACACACACACACACAAGCACCCCCAGCCTTGTGGAAGTCAGAGTCCGCGTGTCCATGGAGACGCAGGATTGCAATTTGTGTCTCTGTTTTCTGTTTTCTCTGTCTTCTGCTCCTGTGGTCCTGCTGTGCTTGTGAGCCAAAAAACCCACGCCTACCACAGGAAGTGATGTCAGCACACTCCGCCGCTGGAAAACACAGCAAATAAACTCAAAATGTGGAAAATGTAGTGGCAGAAAACAGAGAGCCTTACTGGAGTATGAAAGGCAGTCTTTATTAACAGGCCAGAGTGTCTGTGGGAGGGAAACCTTAACAGGTCTGCCTGGCGGACATAGCGACCATACTGTTATATAGGTGTGAGACTGGCCATACACACACATATGCTGAGAGGCCTCTTCCGAGGTCAAGAGGTGTGAAAGGGTGTCCGACTATGTACCTGTGTATGTCTGTCTGCATGTGTGTGAGTATATGCACAAGTATGCATTTGTCTGTGTGTCTGCATGTGTTAAATGTGAGAAATTTAGTAGTGCTGCTTGCATATGTGTTCCACCCATGAACACTGACTTTATCCAATGAGGGTGTGTCTCAGTCATGTGATGTGATGTCATGCCATGCTCTAGTGTGGTAGTAACTGCGTATTGTGTTGTGGGAGAGGATGGATGTTTCAACTCAGCTGTGTTACACCACCTGAACATTGTTAAACGTCTCACAGCTGGGCGCTTTGATAACAGATATGGGTGACATTGAGAAGCATAAGAATATCCTCCAGTATCCGTTCAGTAATGGATCTTTTGTTCAGCGGTCGGAAATGGACACTCCTCTGTGATCACCATAGATGCGTAGCCTACTTTTCCTGCATTGTGTGTGTGTGTGTGTGTGTGTGTGCGCGTGCATGTGTGAGTGTGTGTGTGTGTGTGTCCATGCATGCATATGTCTGTGTGTATATGTTGGGGTCATTGGGTTTTGCCTGACAGCAGAAGTTGAATCTCATAGACTTACACTCCCTTGCATTTGACATCCAATTGAAACCCAATCCACACTCATTCATCCCTGCAGGTGACCTGCTACACCTTTGACCTTCCAGGAACAAGCTCTTCTTTCCCTTTTCATTTCACTGTGCCACAAGATCTCATGTGCCTTTCAGTTTGCTTGGAGACAAAAATGCTCACCATTTGCTTATTGTTTCAGATCAAATCATTTAGAGCTGCCTTTTACTTATGATCAGGATGGTTCTTAATCGGAGTGTTCAGATAAAGAGCAGATTTGAACAGTCACACCTTCCCAAGTATGTACCATAGCTTCACAATGCAGATATGGGGTGTCAAGACCCAGGAACCTTCCGGCGGGTTCTTTTTTGGGAGAAATGCGTCAGCCCTTTCTTACTTCCTGTTCTGTTGCCATAAAGTAAAACTCCACCCCAGTCAGCTGGCGAGGGTGAAATGTGGTGACAATGGGGTGAAAGGGGGGGTGTGGATGTTTGAGGATTGTGATGCATGGGGAATGGGGGCAGGCAAGGGAGTGGCGAGGGGGCATCTCAGCGGGGTGCTAGAGCGCTTGATAAATAGCCGCTGCCACCGAACAAATGGCCCGCGGTTGCCGAGGCAACTGATTATCAATTGGCACGGGGACAGTGACAGTGGTGCAGAGGGCCCCCCTGGGAAATTAGGCAGGTGGCGCTCGGTTTGACCTAGCTGGACACACGCGTCCACACACACACGCATACACACACCCGCACACATGCACACACCTGCATCCTTCCTTCCTCATTGCACGCTTTGTTAACGTGTGGCTTCGCCCCGCAGGGTACCGGAAGGCCAGGGTCAGGAGGTGGGTCCGGTGGCCGAAGGGCGGATCCACACCCTGGAGGAGCAGCTGATCCAGGCCAAGGAGCAGATCAACAACTTCCGGAGGCAGCCTGGGGATGGTAAGCGGGGGGGTGCCGGTGGGGCCGGCTCTGAGACAGACAACTGGGGGGACTGTAGCGAAGGGCAAGAGCAGTCACTCCACCCGGCCTCAAACCCGGGTCTACGGTACCAACCACGCGACGCCAAAGAGCCAGGCTTGTTGGTATGGCAGTCAGAGCACATACGCAACCGTAGTGACGGCACTCCGTCACAGGGACGAATGGGAGGTGGGTGGGGTTGCATCACAATACATTATTGGCATTTAGCAGACACTCTCATCCAGAGCGACTTACATAGGTTACAGTTTTTTACAATGTTATCCATTTATACAGCTGGATATTTACTGAGGCAATTGTGGGTTAAGTACCTTGCCCAAGGGTACAGCAGCACCCAGGCAGGGAATTGAACCGGCAACCTTTTGGTTACGGGTTTTGTTCTTACCCACTATGCAACACTGGCGCCTAAGTTACTGACTACTGTAGAGATATAGAGATAGACTTTTGGGTGGCAGCAATCAAATCTTTAAACACCAATAGCTACAGTCGAGGGAAACTCTTCTTCATTGTTTTAAATTTGAGACACCACCTCAGAGGACAGGGGAAAGGCAGGGTAGCGGTATCAGGTGGTTGGTCATTGACTTGTTGTTTGCTGTCTGATTGAATGACGCTTTAAATCAAAGAGGAGCTGCCGAGCCAGAAGGTGGAAGAAGGGGGTGGGAGTGTGATTGGTGGATCCTCCCAGATTGATGCTTTTCATTTTCAACCAAATGAATTATGGGTGCATAATGAATCACAGTTCCACCACCCATCTCCTTTTGCAATAACTCTCCTCCAGTGACCTTGCAGGGTGGGCAACATTTGGGTTGAGAGCGAAGGGTGTGTGTGAGCGCATGAGTGAGTGTGTTTTGTGTGCCCGTGTGTATGTGCGGCATGCCTAAGGGGGTCATCGGTTCTCATTGTGCGAAGTGGCAACTCCACAAATACCCTGCAGGTCTTCATCTGGTGGGAAACGGTGGGAGAGAGCCTCGAGTCCCCGCGGCCTCGTCTGCTTCGATCGTTCCAGGCGGAATCCTTCCAGAAGCCGCCGCAGTAACCCGATCCTCGCAGCGCCTCCTTTCTCTAGGCCGTGCCCTTTTGTTGTTTCGCGGACGGGGCCTTATGCTTCCTGCCTCTCGGGAGAGGCAAACAAACCCCAGACAACCCTGCAATATCAAATATACATTCATACTGTCACAGTTAGGACAGCGGGGTCCAGATGGACTGGTTTTTGCAGAGTGAGCTGGCCAGAGATGTGCAAGAGATGCTGCCTGCAGGGTTTATGTCTGCTGTTGGTTCAGCAGTGTCCATACAGAGTCTCAGGTTTCTCTCCTGTTATTTTACCAGCAGAAAATAGAAATGAAAACAGAGGCTTATCCCCATGGTGTGACTCTACTCTATATTCTATCTGCTGACCAGATTGGTGTTCCCTCCATGCCTTAGTGTCTATGAGGATTCGAATGATAATAAGAGGTTTCCAGCACTGCCCACCCTGCGGTGCTGGCTGTGGACGATCTGACCACACCCCTTTGAATATTCATACCAGCCCGGCGGATTAGAGCACGTTTGGCTTCAGCAGCAGCTGGGACAAAATTTGTACTTTTCCTGATGCCTTGTCAGATTGGTGAGAGTTTCGCAGCATGAGAAAGTACAAGATATACCCCCGTTAAATTCATTTACAGCGTGAGTGCCATGCACAAGAAACCCTCCACAGATACTACAGATGCAGTAGGCATTCAAAGAATGTGTTGCGTGTATACACACACACACACACACACACACACATACCACCTAACTGTGCCGGAGGCATCTCTGAGGCACCCTTCATATCATAATGCTTGTCTCTGCACAAAAACAATCCCGGTTATCTTTTTAGCTGTCACAAACAAGTGGAATAAAACAAAGACCTGCACAACGGGGGGTTTACAGAGCGTATTTAAGCTTTAACAACAAACCCAGCCCTTGAGAGAAACCCACCCAATCATGTAAGAGACCCAGCCAGTCATGTAAGAGACCCAGCCAATCATGTGAGAGACCCAGCCAATCATGTGAGAGACCCAGCCTATCATGTGAGAAACCCACGCAATCATGCGAGAAACCCAGCCAATCTTATCAGGCGTTACAGAAGGCCACAGAGCTGAATATGTGGTTAGCAGAAAATGGAAAAATCTGCAGTGCAAACCCCTGAGCAGTATATGTCATGGCTGGAATTATTCTTGTTGTAATTTCCTGCGCATCACTTCCTCCTCCTGTTCAGCAGGTCCCGGGAAGGACCACGAGGAGCTGCGAAGGAAGGTGGAGAACGGTGTGAAGGAGCTGTGGTACTTCGTGCGTTGCGAGGTGAAGAAGCTGAGCCACGTGGAGACCGGGGACCTGCAGCGGCACACCGAAACCCTCCTGGAGGACCTGGGTCACCAGCAGAGGTCAGGGGTCACCTGCAGGAGGGCGGGGTTACGCTGCGCCACGTCACATCACAGACGCTCTCGTCCAGGGCAGTTTATACAGCCTACAGGTTTTACTTCTTATCCATTTACACAGCTGGGCATTTACTGAGGCTATTCAAACTGGCAACCTCTGCAGGGTTACCAGCCCTGTTCACTACCTCCATGGCCCACATGTGCTGTTGTGCACATAGACAGGCATAGACACCCAGGGTCTATTTCACGCCACGTGTCTTTTGAATCTTGTGGCTATGTACTGCATGCAAAACACCTTGAGGCACCGGTTGTCTCTGTCTTTCAGCATTACACAAACGCAGGAGACACCCATAATTTGGGAGGAGACACCCATAATTCTCTTACTTTACTTTGGCTGTTTTCAAGTACCTGCTCTGTCTGTGTGTGTATATGTGTGTGTGTGTGTGCATGTGTGCATGTGTGTGTGTGTGTGTGTCTTTATGTGTGTGCATGGGCACCCGCGTAGACAGACCTCAGCCTTGAAAGTGTCACAGGCAAGACGATGTTCCGGAACTGGAACTTTCATGCGCTCACAGATTCCCACAGCTCCGTCTCTCTCTTAGCCAGTTAGCCGGGTAAGGTTAGCGTTGGGGAAACGCAGCCCGCAAAGCAGAATTTATGCCGCGGTTTCCAGAAAACTCCGCTGCGGGGGGTGTTGCTTTATTTCACCGTCGATTTGTGTGTTTATTGTAATTGTGTCAGTAATTGCACCCATTTTGAACGAGTAATCAGTGGCAGGGATAGCCCCCCCTACCCCTCTCCTCCCACAACAACCCTACTGCCTGAAAATGCTCCGATCACGCGACTCTGAGCCTCACAATGAAAGTCCCCCATCTGGGGACACCCAGCATCCCATGAAACCGAACATCCTCATGGTTGCTCTATGTGGGTAGCTTATTGCGCCCCCCCACCACCCCCAGCCAGAGAATCACTGTGCTTTTTGTTTGGTTTTCATATTGATTACAATTTACTAGGACACACAGTACATTTTGCTGTGCACATACTTTTGTATGCATTCACTGTTTGGACAGATAAAAGTGTTTTCATAACTTGGGTTGATAATAAGGTTAGCATTATTTATATTACGAAGTGCTACATAATTTATACTATTAAGTCCTACTTTTGCGTGTTTGCAGAACCAAGGATAGAGTGGAAGATTCACAGCTGGTGTACAGATTCTCTTTGGCCTGTGTGGGTGTCCATGTGCACTGACTTCTACAAGTTGGCCTTAGTATCACACTGTGACCTGGCTATGACCCCTGACCCCTGACCCCTGAACCCTGACCCTTTTTGTGTCTGTGGTCTGAACTCAGGTCCATCATGACGGACCTGTACTACCTCAGCCAGGCTGACGGCGCAGGCGACTGGAGGGAGAAAGAGGCCAAAGACCTGTCTGAGCTGGTGCAGAACCGCATCACCTATCTGCAGGTACGTAAACCTGAGCACATGAACTTCAACGTATCCCTCCGCCTTGCCGGGGCTGGGACCACAAAAGGGCCATTCAGATACCTGTCAATGAAGACCACTGTTCAGTAGTTCTCTTTATAACTCTTAGGCTTTGGGGAGGTATAAAAGCTTTGCTTGGACCAGAACAAAAGCTGGCCCTCCAGGATCATGGCTGGTCATTCATGGTGGGATGGTGTGCTTGTACATTACATGTCTGAATGCCTGCATGGGCCCATGCCAGTGAATTTAAGCTTGCATTGGTGAGGCAGGTGAAACAGGATAACTAGTCTTTAATAGGAATGTTTCTGCAGTCAGGATTCCTCAGTTCTGATAATGAATTAAGTGGCTTTATGCTCCGGGTATTGACTGTAGCTCAACTGAAATCACAGGATCTTCTATACCGGCCCATAATTCTAGTTCTACATTCTATCAGGTTACCATTGTGTGAAGTTCACTAGTTCACTAATTATTGTCACCTAGTACTGTATGTCTGGCTAGAGTTCTCAGTAAAGTGGTAAAAGGCTGCATAGCCAATGAGAGTTAGCTGGTTAGTAACTACAAATAACACCATGTTTGTAGCTTTTTTTTTTTGCCCAGTGTCCAAATTTGCCCAAATTTGTGCGTGCGTACATCGTACAACAGAATGCAAGACACAGTTGCCTAAAGTTATTTAGTTTATAATAAATTAAAACACGGTGCAAAGATATCAGCGGTCAGAGGTGTGATTTTATTCAGAGCACCTCCGTCAGTTTCACAGAAAGTTTATCAGATGTAAATTTAAAAACCCAATCTCAGGAGCCCTGATGTGGAAGAGAGACCCGCTGCCGAGACCACCAATCTCCTTTATCAGTTTTTCCCGCCTCGACCATCTTTCCACACATCTCACCTATGCCCACTGTATTGCTTATACTGTATTGCTTATCCTTCTTATCTCACCCCTCGATCTCTCTCCGCTGCCCCAGTCATCTCGCCTGTCTCACATTTTTCGTCTGTCTCTCCTCTCTGACTCGAATGTCTTGCACGTTACATTTATCCGCCTTACCTGTCTGACTCGCTCCCCTGTCCTTCCTTCCTGCCTGTATTACTCATTTCCTTCATCCTTTTCGCTTGCCTCACCTTAGTCTCTTCCATGTCTCACCCTTCACTCTCCTCTGTTTCATTCATTAGTCTTTTGCCTTAGTTCCCCCACCTGTCTCGCTCTCTGTCCTCTGTCATTTCCTTGTCACCTGTGTCACCCATCTCTACCATCCTGCCACCTGTCTCACCTTCCTCTCTCTCCTCCGTCCCATCCTTTCCTCCCCTCTGTCTAACTCATCTTTCTTTCTCCGTCCTAGTTGTCAGTTAGCTCCATGTTTCACCTCCCTCTCTCCTCCATCCCACCCTTTTCCCCCTCGGTCTAACTTGTCTCCCTTCCTCCATCCGAGTTGACGGTTAGCTCCAGTTAGCGCCCTCAGATCCCCCACCGTGGCTAATGAGGAGGAATCGGAGGAGCATGAGGAGCTCCGCGGGCTGTAATGAGCCCTCCGCGTTTGATGGAGCGCGGGCGCAGTGCGCGGAAAGCACGCTGCTAACAGCTGCTGTCACTGATGAAGGATCAGCGTTCCAGTCCGTCTGTCACGCCAGTGGCAATCCATCAGTCTCCGGCTGTAATAATCCCCCCCCCCCCCACCTCCACCCCGATGCTCCGAGAGGGATCCCTCTCCTGCGCCCCGCCCGTTCCGCCATTCGCTCTCCATCTCCATCACTCACGGCAACCCCCGCCCGTCCCCCTCCCTGCACACGAATCCGTGGAGATGCGGCTTTGCCACTCAATTTTTCGTAAGTTTTTGTTTGAGCGGTGACACGGCTCTTTGACTGCTTAAAGCTCACCCTGCTTTATCGGTGAGCGTCCAGGTCCAGGGACTGAAATACGGTAGCTCTCCCAATGCTAAGCTGCTTGAGCCATTCCAGGTTTGACTAGAAGCAGTTCAGTGTACTGAAAGGAAACTGCATGCTGGAGGCTCCCGCACAGTAGGCTGACACTGTTTGTCAAACTGCTATGCAGATATATTTCCATCTCTGGCTCTATACTGAGCCCGTGTCTGCTAGGCCCTTCAAAAAGCAGTGTAATTGCTAGAGGAGTCACGCTCTGTCATGGTGCCCCCTGGTTTTCTCGTAATTGATCATTGAAAACAGCTCTACCCCTCATGATTTTTTTGGTACCATTTTCAAGATTAGATCAGTCCTACGTCTCATCTGGGTGACATAAATAGGGAAGGCTTCAACTTATTAACTGGGATAGCCCCTCACCTGTCAGAACAATGGCATATTGGTTTTCTCTTCGCACACAATGTACATTCATAAGATCTGTCAAATGGAACATCCAGGCCAATCAGAGGAGGCTGTGCTTTGTATGCAGGTGAAAAGCGGGGCTTACTAATACAGTCTGAGTCTCTGCTATGTACTTAAAATGCAATGGCTTATTGACTGCATTGAGAGAAGACTGAAGGTTCATTGCTAGTCCGGATACGTTATGTTTGATTTGATTGAGTGTTTGAAATTCCGCCCCCCTCCCACGTGCCCACAATCAATGTATTTTTGAAACCAGGGACCTGCAAATGCATGATAATAATGTAATTAAGTCAAGTGTGCAATTGACTTGACAGCTCAATTAGTCCATATAATTAAAGAGCTGGGCTGGAATTAAATTTGTCCTGCGGTCTACCAGGACAAGGGTTGGGAACTGCCGATCTAGGCGCTCCAGGTGACTGAAGCCTTTGTAGTCTCTGGGAGTCCCTCGAATTTTAATTCTGCTGGTCCGATACCCCCCCCCCCCCCCCCTCCTGTGCCATTTCTTCCTCCAGAACCCCAAGGACTGCAGCAAGGCGCAGAAGCTGGTGTGCAACATCAACAAGGGCTGCGGGTACGGCTGCCAGCTGCACCACGTGGTGTACTGCTTCATGATCGCCTACGGCACGCAGCGCACCCTGATCCTGGAGTCGCAGAACTGGCGCTACGCCACCGGCGGCTGGGAGACCGTGTTCCGGCCCGTCAGCGACACCTGCACCGACCGCTCCGGCACCTCCACGGGACACTGGTCGGGTGAGTGTTGTACGAATGGGCCAGCTCGGCCTCGGCCTGGTGTACCGGGTGTATTACATTACATTATTGTCATTTAGCAGACACTCTTATCTAGAGAAACTTACGTGGGTCATAGTTTTTACATGTTATTCATTTATACAACTGGATATTTACTGAGGCCATTCTGGGTTAAGTACCTTTCCCAAGGGTACAGCAGCTGTGTCCCAGATTGCTGCACATCTAATGTCAGAAACCCTGTTTATGATGTCACAAACACGGATGATGAAGTCACTCCATCTATTATGGTGTCACAAACCCTGTTTATATGTGATAAACCCTGTCCTTTATGTCACAATGATGCCCCTTTGATGCTGTCAGAAACCCAGTTCATGATTCTCCCAGCCGATGAACACGATGTGTTCACTGGGTGCTGGGTGTTCTCTTACCTGAAAAGGTACTCATTGAGGTTTACAAGGGTAGAATCACCCCTGGCTGTAGCTCAGCAGCCCATAAGGCTTTCTAATGTAATCAATCTAATTCCAAATGAAGTGTCAAAAGAGCATTCCTCAGTCTTTCTTATTTCACCCTGGTGGCCTGTTGAATAGTCACTCTGGCCAGATTAGTGTAGCAGGCCCATTTATCTGTTTCCTCACATATGAAACTCTTCCTGCAGCATGGTGGGGATGAAAGACATCTGTCCATGGGTGCTCAGTGCAAGAGCTCCAACAGCCTTTCAAACAAGCCCCCCCCCCCCCCCCCCACCCCCCCGAACAAGTGGGGGGGGGGGTGGGGGGGTGGTAGTAGTGTAAATACTGCAGAAGCAGTAGGGAGGCAGCAGCAAGCACACGCGCACAGGCTCACTCACGCACACACACTCAGGAGGGGGGGGGGGGTGGGGGTCCGGGGGGGCGTCGAGGGAAAGGAATGCAAGGAGGCCGCAAACACGCAGCTTTTCAGGATAGAGCATCTCTCTTCCCCCGCGGCACGGATTAAAAATTAAAGAGGAAAGAATAAGCAAAGAAAAGAAATGAAAAAACATCGGCTCTGTTGGCGAGCGCCAATGTCTTCATCAGGGTGAGATGCCATTTAGATTCCCTCAGAGTGCTAATGAAGCAAGAGAGGAAGGGGACAAGCCAGTCTTTCTCTATAGCACCAGAGCTCTGACAAAAACAGCAGCCAAAAGAATATTTAGAGTTTTTCTCATGTAGGGGAGGGGTTGGGAGGGGGGGGTGTGTCTTAAATATTTAATGCTTTGCTTGATTTATATTCCCCGCACATTCTCGGCTGCACATTCAAACATGCATAAGTGGTA